>NC_088917.1:2131212-2434242 GCF_963576675.1 Euphorbia lathyris | reverse complement strand
CAATAGAGAAGAAATCAATACATATTAATTAGGGAAAATTACACAAAAGAAAAAAAGGAATGTATATTAATTAGGGGAAATTACAAAAAAAAAATGTGGTTTATCCAATTTATGAGGTATAATATATTTTCAGCCCTCTCAGGTTATCTAAATACTGCAACTGGCCCTTGAATTTCAAATATTACAACCAACCCTTTCAATATGTTTTTCTTGGAACAAATAACTCCTCAAATAGGTTAATATTTGTGATTTTGAGATTCTTTTTACCCTTTTGTTAATGTATTAGTAGATTAGTTAAATATAACAACTGATATTTTGGACATCATTTATTTCTGATGTAATATTATGGTAAACATATTTTTAGATTGAGGGGTTATTTGTTCCAAATAAGCAATTTGATGGGTTATTTGTAACGTTTTGAAGTTCATGAGCATGTTGCAATTTTTGGACAACTTAGAGGGGCTGGTGATGTATTAGACCAATTTATAAATATAAGTTTGTAGTTTAAAAATTTATAATTATATATTTGTGGTATATCTTATTTATAAAATATAATGTATTTGAAATTACACTGTTAAGTTCTCATTACAACCAAAAGTATTTTTAACTTAAAAAAAATATATTAACATATCGACAAATCACAGTCCCTGAAACTACAACCCCCTAAATTGAAATCATAAATCATATAGTAGACATTTTATACAACTGTAATCGATTTGTTGGATTCTTAAGAAAGCAATGAATCTGTCTTAAGAATGTTAAATTCTTAACAAACAATCTTTCTGTCTTAAGAATGTTAGATCTGATTAACCAAAGCACAAAACGAATACAGAAATTACATCAACAATAAAACTGGAAATTAAAAGAATAGAGTTAGACAATTCTGAAGCATGTATTAGCAGTCTCCTTAAGACAGATTACATCGCTATTAAAGATCGTCTCCCAGGATACAACAGATAACGCAAGTGAACTAAACCGAGTGTAGACTAGTTATCACCGAAGCAAGAAAACAAGACAACATAACGTACACCGTTAGACATTATTCAGAGAATCTATTTTTTCAACAACGACTGTTCATGGATAGATACGACTATTCACGAACGAACACGATTGTTCATGACGGACACGACTGTTCATGAAATGAGGTGTTTGTTGGCATTTAAATTAATTATAATTTTATTCAATTTTTGTCCAACACGATTTGGGTTCAGTATTTTGTCAATATGCAAATGATGCGGAGCGTCTTCTTTGAAGATCGAGTTCGGGCGAGGGAAGTTGGAGGAGGAACCAAGCACGGACAATCAAGTGTGTAAAGGGGCCAAAATCAGACCCAGGCTCCGCTTAGATTAATCCACGCTCTTAAGGTAACTTATTGGATCAACAGCTAATCCATGCTCCGCTTGGATTTTTCATGCTCCAAGTGAAATTAAATCACGCTCTGCTAATAAGGAAGCTTATGGCATCTTGGGAGAGTCTCAAACTAGAATACCAAAAAGGCTCCCAACCAACCTTCGAAGTTCCTCCTAAAGATCCATCAATAATCTTTTCTCCTTTACACATTGAAGAGGTAAATCATAAACTTCCAATTTCTCATATTAAGGTTGTGGATAGTCATATTACTATGAAGGATTTGGTTGTTTGTGATGATGTGTGTGGATTAGATTCTCATTGTGGGTTAATTGATAATGTTGTTATGAATGAGAATGCAAATTCATGTGTGGAGGAGGAGGAAGGAGTGTTTGTAGGTGGGGATGTTGGAGAAACCCATATAGCAAGTGATGTGTTTGATGAAATACCCCTTAAGCATAACCTTATTTGTATGATTGAGGAAAGTGAGGGTATTATTCTTGAGGAGGGGGAGAGTGACTTGGGGCTTGAAAGTCTCTTTGTGGAGGATGAAGAAACCACTTTTTGTGTGGAGATTGATGGCTATGGAGATGGGAGAGATGTTGGTGGTTCAACCATATTGGGTTGTCGTATGTCTTTCGAGTCAGGTGGCTTAGCATGTGAATTAGTCGGCTTGAACTATAGGGAGAAATGGGAGGAAACGAGAGGTCGTGGGAAAAGATGGATCGTGGACGAAGAGGGAAATGAATTTGAATGCGATCATGAAGAAGATGAGTTATAAGAGGAGATTGATAAAGAGGAGGACCAATCCGAGAATGAGCTAGAAAGAAATAAGGAACGTGAATTTATGAAGGTGAATTCGAGGATGAGGTTGAAGAGAGAGAGAGAGAGCGCTTCTGAAGATGATATATGTGAGGATGGTGAACTTTATCATAGTGCATATGAGTTTGATTATGATGAAGATGGTAGAGTTTACCATGAGGAGGATGAACATCGAAGATTTGAGTGGAACCGGTATGGGGCCGCTTGTGAAGAAGACGAAGATAGAGTCTACTATGAAGAGAGTGAGCGTCGGTGTGTTGAGTGGGATCGACACGGGGCTCCTTATGAAGATAATGGAAGTAGATTCCATTATGATGATGAGTTAGAAGACGTTGATCGGTCCTACAATGAAGATATTTATGAGTATGATAGAGGTAGGGTCCATCATGAAGATGAGTCGGGAAATGTCAGTTGGAACCGAAATGAAGAAAATTATGATGGTGAAGATGGTTGGTTCCAAGATGAAGATGAGTCGGGAAGTGTTGAGTGGAGCCAAGATTAAGAGACCTTTAGAGGTAATGATAATGGCGACGAGCATAATGTGTATTTGGTGATGAGGGTGCTAATGTCTAGTGAAGAGGAACATAGCCCACGACATCAATTATTTAGAACCCGATGTTTGGTTCTTGGGAAGAAGTGTGAGATGGTAATCGACGGAGAAAGCCAAGTGAATATCATTAGTCGATCCGTCTTGAGTAAGTTTGGGTTGGTTCTCGAGCTATATCCTAGACCTTACCACCTTGGTTGGGTCAACAAGGTGGAAAAGCTTCAAGTTACTCATCGGTGTAAGGTTCCTTTCACCATTGGAGCTTATGGGGATGAAGCTATGTGCGATGTTGTAGAGATGGATGCTTATCACGTGCTACTAGGTAGGCCATGGCAATTTGATTGTGATGCCTCACATGCAGGAAGAAGCAACACCTACATTATACGCAAAGGCGGAGTCTGGTACATCCTTACACCTTTGAAGAGTTCTCCTAGTAAGAAAATGAAGTCTACCTTAGAAGCTTGTCCAACTCGGGAGTTGAATGTGAATGGGTGCATATCATCTTGACTTGGGTTCCATGGATGAGTTAGCTAAACACTCTCCTAATGAAGTCAAATTCAAAGAGGAGAATAAGGTTGAGAAGAGGAAGACCCCTTTGAGAGCTTCTACAACTTGGAAGTTGAGTGAGACTGGGTGCCTTGGTAGCACGGAAGAAACATCGGTTCGTAATGGTTTCGTGGATGATTTACCCAACCTTTCTCTTAATGAAGCTAAAACTAAGGAATGGAATGTGATGTTCGAGGGTGACAAGTATGTGTCTTCTAATGAGCCATCTAAAAGGCTTCCACCTTTAAGGAAGCTACCACATGACATAGCATGGGATCCGGGAGATAGTGCTCCTAGTCCTACACATGGGGAATTGAGCTCTAAGGAGGAGGAGGAAGGTTACTCTATGATTCCTTTTGATAGAACCGAGATGCCTAACACATGCAATATGCAAAGGAATCAAGTCACCCACTTGGTAAAATTCGAACTTATTCTTTTGCGTTTTATTGAAATATATGTGTTGGAAGCTTGGTTTTGCATGTGGAGGGAGATCCTTGCCTATGATGAGCCCATGAGGGATGATCTTATTGTGAAGAATGCGAGTTTCAATGAGTTCTTATTGAATGGGAACGGATTCCCAGGGAGTATAAAGAAGATGGAAGGAAGTCAAGACTTATGGAATAATGGCCAAGTTAATAAAGGGGCAAGTCTTGAGGTTCTGAAGTTGTTAACCCAAAACGAGAGAGGAGCTAACATGAGTGTGCTTGAGTTCACTATGAAGTGGGTTGACAAGTGTCACTGGGATATTCCGTTTGATGTCGACCATGGGCAAGTCGAGTTTTAGCATGGTAGCCAGGTTAGTGGAGTGAGTGAAAGCAAAGTCCGGGCATATTCGATTCAAAATCATGTTGGGGCTATGAAGAGTACTCAAGGGATCGCTCCAATTTGGGTTGATATATGTCGCTGAGACATCCCATTTGACATCGGCTATGAGCGAGAGAAGGTTATGGAGAATCATCGAGTTAGTGAAGTACGTGATATAGAGGTTCGGGCCTATTCAACTCAAGATCATGCTGGGGTTTTGAAGAGTACTTGTGGGATTGATCGTAATTGGGTTGATATGTGTCGGCAGGACATTCCATTTAAGGTAGGCTATGAGTGGAAGAAGATGGTAGTGACTCCTCAAGTTAGTGATGAGGAGATCAAAAGGATTCAGGGGTGGTCCATTCAATGAAATGTGGAGCTTTGGAAGACCATCCAAGCAATTGTTGGGAAGTGGTTCGACAAGCTTCACCAAGACATACCATTCGATATGGGTAGAGATTGGAGGATGAGTACCATGAAGGATGAGAATCGGGGTGAGGCACTAGTTGAGATGTGGAGAAAAGTTCATGAAGAGAAGGGGAATCCGGCAAAAGGTGGAGCGGACTTCTTGAATTCATTTCGAACAACACATTGGTTCAACTTGAGAGCTTGGGGTCCGTTCAAAGCTAACACGTCTCATCAATACAGTAAATGGCAAGCAACTTGGGGTCAAGTTCTTTTTTTAAGATAGAGTGTATGATGCGGAGCATTTCCTTTGAAGATCGAGTCCGGGCGAGAGAAGTCGGAGGAGGAACCAAACATGGACAATCAAGTGTGTAAAGGGGCCAAAATCATACCCACGCTCCACTTGGATTAATCCATGCTCCGCGTGGATGATGGTCTGATCCGGAGGAAGGTAACTTATTGGATCAGCATCTAATCCATGCTCCGCTTGGATTTTCCACGCTCCGTGTGAAATTAAATCACGGTCCGCTTGGCTTTTCCATGTTCTGCTTGGATTCACTTAAAAAAACCTTCCTCTTTACTCCAGCGTCCTCCTTAATTACAACTTTGCCACTCCTTATTTACAACCCATGCCACTCAACATTTACAATCATGTCACCCTTTTACTATTACCTCAATCTACCCTCGTCTTTACCCTTTTAATTAATTATGTAATTTACCCTTATTTGCAATTTGCCAACTAGGTTTTGGATGCTATAAATGCATCTCTTTCTTTGTAATTCATTAACTTTTTATCAATCAAAATTATTATCTTCTTCATTAAAACTTTGTTAAGGTTTTCACTTTCAAGAATCTTTGATTTCCTACGGATTTAGTCCGTAAAACCCGGGATTAACTCCTTCAAGTTTAGCTTGAGAAGAACCTCTTTGTTAGTTTAAGATCAAAACTAACACGTCCGAAATCCAATCTGTAACAGTAAATATAAATTTTTTAAGATAAAAATGATCTTAATTATAATCGGAACTTAATGGTATAATTTAAAATATTTTATTTTTGTAAAAAAACATGTTATAAACTTTTATGTATAGTGAATCTGTGGAACATTCAGGTTGAAGGTTGAGAAATAAGATAGGTATTGGCGACAATGAGCCAATTCAGCTTGTATTAATGCACGAAGGAAAAGGAATTCTGGCATTTAGACATTATTTCATCTATTGATTATCCTATTGAGCTTGGTAATCATGTTCATTTTTATTCTCATGGCCTTAACCCGGATTTTTATCAACACTTTTGGGATTGTTTCGGTATGAATATTGTTACAGCTTGCTCGGCTTGGCTAATCATAAATGAATTCCCTCCTAGCCTTAATGATATTGTGATCGTGCTTATCCCAAAGTGTGATGCTCCAAGTTCGATGAAAAACCTTAGGCCCATTTCCTTGTGTAATGTTCTATATAAGATTATAACAAAGATCTTGGGCAACCATCTTAAGATTATTCTCTGGTCAGGAGCTGTTTAAATAAGACAAAAACCTTTTCTTGGCTTTTGTTTCCGGATTAGCGAATAATGTTGCACATGCAATTGCTAGGCACTTTATTTCCGATGCTAATTTTGATGTTTTTCTATTCCTAGTTTGGTTAGATGAGGCTTTGTGAAGGATTGTAATATTTCAGTTTCGTTTTCCTAAAAAAAGTGATGACTAATATTTTTATTGTCGTACATCACCAATAAAAGTCAAAATAAATCATATGACTTCATTTATTTATTTTATAACAATAACATTTCTAATTGTTAAAGATATTTTTGGAATATGCTAATTTCAAATTTGATTTTACGATTTTTGCGAGTGTGTCCAGGGAACTCATACCCTAACTAATTGTGTGTTTCTTGTAATTTTTTTACTTCTAAAAAAACGGTTGAAAAAAAGATTTCAATGACTAAAAAATCTTTCTTAGGTCCCTAATTCTACTGCATAAAGCTTTACTATCATAAGCAATGTCGACTAAAAGTAAATCAACTCAAGGAATTGCATTTTTTATATATTTTTATTTATTGTGAAAGGTTTTGTTCACAAGAATGAAAATAGTAGAAAGTGGAGAATATAATTTCATCACTTAAATAAAAACAAACTTGAAGCTTGAAGAACTGAATTGAAAATTTGAAAATAATAACGAACTTGGGAACTCGTGAACTATTATAGAGATTGTTGGAATCTTAGATGATAACTTTTAAAACCTTGAACTGAAAGGTGAGTACGCTTGAAAAATAGGCAAAGAAATGATTTTAGGGGAATAAACAGAAAAGAGGGAAAAGAAAATGCTTGGAAAAGAGTTTTTTTTTTTTTTGGATTTTGATTTGTTTTTGTGTTCTTTATTTTAAGTGAAAAATAAAGCATTTTATAGTTACTGCTGATACAAATTTGTTGGAATCTTGCGCCTCAGCTACTCCACTTTAACTGAAAAATTTATAGCACATCCTCCTTATTTTAGGGAAGTAGGATTTAAACGTGGATTGGATTGGTTTGGACTGTTAGAAAAAATTAATTTCTAAATATACATGTTTTTCTCTGTCATGTGCATATATAGCTGACAAAAAATTGTCGATATCTCAGTCAATACGACTCCATTTTGAAGTTGTGGGTAGTCCATGAACACGTAGTAAACCAAATAATCGGGATTCCAGCGCATCTTAGTAGGATTCTTATGAAATTTACTCTGAAAAATAGACTTCTCAAAAGAATATGGAGGTAAAGATTAGGCTTTCAACATTGACTTCTTCTTCCCCTAAACCGGTAAAAAGCCCTTTTTAATATTTATAAATTCTTCTTGTAATTTAAAAGGTCAATAAATCATGATTTTATTAATTTATTTTAATAAAATAAAATAATATAATATTTTTAATATTATTTCCTAACAATAATCATAAGTCAATGAACGATCATAAATTATAACAAAATATTCATCATCAATTCACAGTCTTATTAAACTAATTTTGCTAATAAAATATAATAATACTAAGTTTGGAAGAAAAACTTCCCAAAAAGCCAAACATTATTATAATATCCGACATATCAAAGCTATATTATCACTCTTTCAAATATGTGCCTCTTCATAAGATGGTCGCGGCTCATGTCCATAAATGATGGTAGTGATCTAGATGGTGATGGAGTTCTAGATGATGGTGGTGGTGTTGTTATTGTGTGTTCTTTTTCTTCTTCAGTTCTTGTTTTTCGAGCATTATATAACGCCCAACAACAGTAAGACATGATTAGTATGGTCACTATGACTGTAAGGACAACTCCATCCTCCTTAAAATTCCTTATATGCATCTTTGCCATCCTGTAGAATAAAACATATACATACTTATAGTAAAAAAAAACAACTATAATTAAGTTCTTCAACTTAAAAACATTTAAGGAATGAATCCAGGAAACTAGTGAATAGGACACGAAAAGACGGTATATCGACATATGCATTGATAGGTCACGTATGGGATAACCCGCTTGGTATGTATGGGTTGACCGTAGACTTGGAGGAAGTCTTGAAACCACATGGAAATTTGGCTTTGTTTAGATGTGTCCCCGTGACATTTAGTCTAGATCATTTATTTTTTTAGATTAAGCCTTTGTACTTTAATTTTCACATACATTGACTTTATTACTAATAGCTCTATAGTGAAGGCGTTAGCGAATGATCAATATGTGTTGAAAATTAAAGATTAAGAATTTAATTTTTAAAATTTTAAAAGTTGAGAGGTTTAATAATGTGTTATGATATTTATTTATTTAACCATCTCATGTATGTATATTATATTGGTATAAAAAAATAATTAAAATAATGCATTAGCTTGTAATAGAAAATGTAAGTGAAAAGAAAGAAAGGACCATAGAGAGTATTTTGGACTTGAATTAATAAAAAAACCAAACAAAATCAATTTATGGTATACAAATGGAAGAAAGGAATTTGATGTTTAAAAAAAATAAGGTGTAAAAATACTCCTAACATTTATAGTCATGAATAATTTTATTCATAACGTCTAAAATTATGTAATTTATTTCTAACATTGACAGTCAAGAGCAATTTTACCTCTAACATTGACAAGTTGGATTAATTTGAGAAATAATTTATTAAATTGTCTTTTCGGTCATTAATCTTGTCATCTATACTTCACATGTGCGTTTTATCACTAATTAGTAATGATCACAAATATATGATTAGACGTGAAAAAAATTAAAACAATATATTGTCTTTTGTCGAGTCTTGGCGCAACGGTAAACGTTGTTGTCGTGTGACCAAGAGGTCACGGGTTCGAGTCTTAGGAGCGGCCTCTTGCCAAATAAATTGGCAGGGGAAGGCTTGCCCCCAGTACACTCTTGTGGTGGGACTCCTCCCCGGACCCTCGCTCAGCGGGGACGCGTAGTGCGACCGGACCGCCTTTTTTTTATTATTGTATTTTGTATAAGTTGGACAAAAAAAATTCAAATATCTCGCCGAATTTATAAATATTAATCTCCAAATCTATTATTAAATTACAAAAAAAATATGAAATATTTTTTTTAGAACCAACTGATATGCAATAGAATAAGGAACAAAATATATGTCTTTTATAATAATGTATGAAATTGATCTAATTTGCCAATGTTAGGCGGGTAAAATTGCTATTGACTACCAACATTAAGGATAAAATTGCATCATTTTAGATGTTAAGAGTAAAATTGCTCATAGTTGTAAATATTAGAGGTATTTTTGCACCTTATACCTAAAAAAATACTCATAAAAAATTATGGAACACTGAATACGATTCTTGTTTTTGTTAAAAGGTTTTTTTTTTTGGATTAAAAATGGACTTACGTTACATAATAATAATAATAATAATAATAATAATACTAATAATAATAATGGTTAATTACAAATAACTATCCTGTGGTTTGGCCGATTTGTGATGTGGTACCTGTGGGTTTTTTTTTTTTTTTTGAAACACGACATTGAGGTTGTCAACATTAACAAAATCAAGGAAACGGCAATAGCACTGTTAAATCACAAGGACAATTTCAGGAAAAAAAAAATTGATTTTTTTTTTTACTTTTTTTGGTTGATTTTACTTCTTCTTCTTCTTCTTCTTCCTCTTCTGGAATTCCAGATATTGAATGTCTGGAATTTCCAGACTTTCATCATGTCTGGAATTTCCAGACATTCGTCACATCTGGAATTTCCAGATGTGAAGCTGACATCTGGAAATTCCAAACCTGATGAACGTCTGGAAAATCCACACATGATGAACGTCTGGAAATTCCAGACATTCTGAAATTTCTAGAAATTTTCAGAATTCTATAAATTTTAGAATTAAAAAAAATAATAGAAGAAGAAGAAGAAGAAAGGAAGAAGAATAGAAGAGATGATGAAGAAGAAGAAAAGAAAGAAGGAGGAGGAGGGGGAATGGAAGAATGAGAAGGAGAGAGAAAGAAAAATCAAACAATAAAATATAAAAAATGTTTTTTCAGAGAAAGAAAAATCAAACAATAAAATATAAAAAATATTTTTTCCCATAATGTCTCTATGCCACATCAACAATTTAACAGAATCCATCCATAGAATCCATCCATTTGCCTTGATTTTGGTAATGGTGACAACGACAATATTGTGTTTGTAAAAAAAAAATACAATAGGTACCACATCACAAATCTGCCAAATCAGAGGATAGTTATTTATAATTAACTCTAATAACAATAATTTAAAAATTTTATTCTATTTAATATTTTAATCTTTTTATTCATTTAAATAATTTATCTTCTTAAAAAAACTACTAATTTACCCTTTACTTAACAAGTATAAATTACATGCATCTATGGTACCTGAACTTTAAAATGTTTACATTTAGTATCTAAAACTCATTTTTGAATTTACAACCTATTATTTTAAATATTAAAAATACACTTTTATATTTTATTTTTTTATTTTTTTCAGATCTTTTCTCCCTCAGTTCTCCTATATCTCCTATTTAATTTTAATAAAAACATAATTATAATATTTAAATATATATTTTTGATAATTTAAAATATAATATAATATTCTTATTTTATTTTTCTTAAGCAATATTATTGTTTTACTAAAATATTTTGTTAATTACTATCAATATAAATATAAGTTTTACACTGCACTATATTAAACTTCAAAAAAAAATCTACTAGTAGTCTTTCTATTCTCTTTCTACTTTATATTACATATAATAATAATAATAATAATAATAATAATAATAATGGAGAAAAAGTTACAATTATAATCTAAATATTTTGTCCATTAAAATTATATCTTTTTTACTAAAATGGGATAGGAAGGGGTGAGAGAGAAAGAAATAAATGAAAAAAAAATTAAAAAAGAACTATATAAAAGTGTATTTTCAATAAAAAAAATAATAGTATTTTTAAATATAAAATTAACAAATTATAGATAAAAGGTGTCAATACACTAAAATTTAAGTGCTAAAAATGTAATTTATTTCTAATAAGTTTGTTTTTAAATAAATTTATTTCTAATAAGTTAAAAAAAAATAGTTAATTTAAATGAATGAAAAGACTAAATTGTTATTTAAAAAAAACGGGGGTTGACTATAATAAAACTTAATAATCTTTTAATGTATTATTTTAAAGGATTAATTACAAATAACTATCATGTGGTTTGGCAGATTTACAGATCAGTACCTGTGGGTTTTTTTCAAATACAACCATAGGGCGGCCCGGTGCATTACGTGTTCCCGCTAAGCGAGGGTCCGGGGAGGGGTCCCACCACAAGGGTGTACTGGGGCAAGCCATCCCTTGCCAATTTTTTTGGCAAGAGGCCGCTCCTAAGACTCGAATCCGTGACCTTCGGTCACACGACAACAACGTTTCAAATACAACCATGTGGTTGCAAAATTTTACATATTTTTTTAATTTTGCCAAATTTGACTGATAACGACCTCAAAATGAAAATTTTCAAAAATTAAAGTTGTTTAGTATCATATTTACGATTGAACCATATTTTTAATTTTTCAAAATCATCATTTTTGGAGTTTTCTCCCTCTAAACATTATCTTTCTCTCTCATAAAAAAAACACACCTAAATGACCTCAAACCTAAAATATTGAATGTTTAAAATATCATTTAACTCTTCAAAATTTTCATTTCGAGGTCGTTATCAACCAAATTCTGACAAAGTGAACTAAAATGCAAAATTTTACAAACTATAGAATGGCGTTTGCAAAATTTTGCAAACCACAGGATTGCGTTTGTAAAAAAAAGACCACGAATACCGGTTTGCAAATCAATCAAATCACAAGATAGCTATTTATAATTAACCCTATTTTAAATATGGAGACTAGAATAAAATGATCGAATTTCTTCGTTAACTATATTCACAAAACGTTTTGTTGAAAACCCCATTTCAAAAAAAAAATGAATACGAGTTTTTTTAATTCGATTAGTTCATATCTCTAATAAATCTGATTAAAAAAATACATAAGAGATGAAAGAAAAACCTTGCTGGAAAATTACTTCTCTCCATTCTTGTAGATGGATGGAAATGTTGGAAAAAAAAATTATGGTTTTCTTTCTATTTGATGGCTATATTTATAGAAAAAATTTCATGAAAATTACATAACTTTCCAATTTGTTTTTAGGAAACAAATTAATTTTTTTAAAATAGGAAATAAAACTTTGGTAAGCTGATTTGACTAATTGATTGTGTAAATTTGTTCGGTAAAACTTAACTGATTATTAATAGTTGTTTGTGTAAAATGACATATAAGGACATGATAAATCATTTATTTGGAGTTAAAGGGTAGTAATTAAGGGTAAAAATATCATTCAAAAGAGATATATTAATAAGCTAATTGAAAAAACTCTTAAAACTAGCTTTTTGGATCCAATAAGTTATTTCAAACATCTGTTCACCAAATATCACTATTAGAAATTTGACTAGTCAAAACCTCTAAAGTGGTTCAAACCTCTAATTTTACCCAAAAAGTTTTTCACCAAAGAGGATCATAGTCTTAATTAAATGTATCAATGGAGATGAAAGTAATACATATTAATTAGGGAAAATTAAAAAAAAATGGTGTCTCCAATTTTTTGAAAGTTTGTAAATAGACGTTTATGGTATATTTTATTTACAAAATAAAATATTTAGAATTATATTGTTAAGTTTCGATTACAACTAAGATCATTCTTATCTTAAAAAGTTTATATTACTTATCGATAAAACACACTCTCCCAAAAATACAACCTCCTGAATTGAAACCATAAATCATATGGAGGACATTTTATACAGCTGTAATCGAATTTGGCACTATTGCGACAGTTTGTCAATTCATTCATGGATCACTTTGTGACATCTATCCCTAGGAGGAAGGAGAGACGTTGGCCCAATTCATTGAGAGATTCCAGGCCATGGCCATTCGCATTAAGGGATTTAACATCGGCGATGCCATAGATTCCATTGCAAGAAATTGTCACAACAGGGCCCTACAGTAAAGTATTGTCACTCCAAGACCCCAAGATTTTTAAGATCTCATGAAAAGAGCCAGAAGTTATACCTGCTGGGGTGAAAAAAAACTAAACCCCCTATTGAAGGATCGACTTGTTCCAATTAACGACCAAAAGCCTATAAAGGGGGAGGGAGAGAGATTATAAGGGAAAGGAACAGCAAAAGCATCCCGGGTAGAAGGGTGAGTCATTTGTCCTCTTCAAAGCCCTAATGGAGGAGGTACTGTATTGGGTGAAAGATAATAAGCTCTACATCCAATGCCCACAAAGCTCAAGAAAACCTCTAGGAGAAGCAACAACATATTCTAATTTCCACCAAAGTGAGGGTGATGATATGAAGACTATAAGAAGCTAATTGTGAAATTGGAAAAAATGGTAGAAAGTGGCAAGATGGACCGCTTCCTTAAGAAGTATAGAGGAGGCTTTGGTAAAGAAAAAAAAGTTGAAGGACGGACACGAATAGGTGTCATTTACATCATAGCTGGCGGTTTGGGGCCTAAAAGAAAAAGACATGTAGGAAACTTGGAGAAAGTAAGGGATACTATGTTGGATTTCTACTTCGGTCACCTCAAAAACAAACCGGACCAATGGCATGATGACACCTTGATAATCGAAGTAATCATCGTTGACTTTAAGGTCCGGAGGGTTTTTGGGGATTGGGGCCAAAGTGGCGAACAAATGCTGACGTTTTGGTGGTGGATATGGCCCAATCCTACAATGTTGTTGTGGGTAGACCCCTGCTATGAAGTTTTATCGGTACATTGTCCATTTGACACCTAGCCTGGAAGATCTCGACCTTAGAAGGAATGGCAGTGGCCCAAGACGGCTCAAAACCATCTAAAGGACAAAAAAAACACTCAGATGAACTAATCGGAGAAAATCGGATGGATTCTCAATTTCGAGCGTCTAGGTGGCCTTGGTTTTGAACATTGATAATGATGGAGTATGGAGACTAAACAGTGCAAGCTCACTGGATTTTCTTGATCTGCGATGGGAACGGTCTCTAAGGACACTTTAACAACTTAGTGAGATAATATATGAAGTAGAGAGAGAAAGTACAGGGAGAATAAAGTATTTTACTTAGTTGATGTTACGGTGTATTTATAAGTGTCGGAAGTAAGTGAAATGTCCATAATACAATTCTCCATACAAAAGGATGGAATCTATGTGTGTGCTTATTACATTGGAGAATCTGTGTTTGAATGTTGAGCGGGCTATACTAACCTGGTCTTTTTCCAAGTGCAATACGGGAACTAACTGCCTCATAGGTCTTGTCCCTTCCAAAGTGTCCTCCTAACACCCATCCGTGTAGCTCCCGGATCACCCTTTCTCTTATGGACGTAGTCGGAAGGCACAGTTGGCTACCCCTCATGAGAAACACGTCTACTAACTGATATTCGCCTCTGTCGGCGCTGTCTTTACACTTCTTCCACTCACTTTCAAAGTCCGGATCCTCATCATACTCCCTTTTGATATGCTCAAAATCCACTAACTCCAAGGCTACAGTTTTCAAAAGGGCTACCCTCCGGCTCAAGACATCTGCCACCTTGTTTTGTTGACCCGCTTTATGGAGAAGCTTATAAGGGAACTTATCCACAAAAGCGGACCATTTAGCATGCATGGAGCTCCGGAGTTGTTTTTGACTTCCCAAGTACTTGAGGACTTGGTGGTCGGTGTACAACATAAATTCTTTTCCAATAAGGTAGTGCTCCCACGTCTTGAGAGCCCGCACTGCCGCATAGAACTCCTTGTCATAGGTGGCCCATTTTTGCCTCGATTCACACAACTTCTCACTAAAATACGCAATGGGCCTCCTCTCTTGCATCAGCACTCCCCCAACTCCTACTCCACTCGCATCACACTCAACCTCGAAGAGCTTATCAAAATCTGGGAACACTAAAACCGGCGGTACTTAGTTTTTCCTTTATCAAGGCAAAACTGCTCTCTTGCTCATCTTCCCACTTAAAGCCTCTACCCTTCTTCAAACACTCGGTCATAGGAGCCACAATAGCGCTGAAATTCCGGATGAACCGCCTATAGAAAGTAGCCAACCCATGGAAACTTCTAATATCCCCAACGGTCTTCGGAGTTGGCCACTCCCGAATAGCCCTAACTTTCTCTTCATCAACCCGGATCCCATCCCCACTGACTACATATCCGAGAAACACCAAACTCTCCATCACGAAGTCACACTTCTTAGTATTGGAAAAGAGTTGATTCTCCCGGAGTAAGGTTAATACGGTCCTCAAGTGCTCCACATGCTCTTCCAACGTCTTACTATGGATGAGAATATCATCGAAGTAAACCACCACAAACTTCCCAATCACTGGGCGCAAGACTTGGTTCATCAACCTCATGAAAGTGCTCGGTGCATTGGTCATCCCAAATGGCATCACTAGCCATTTATACAATCCATCACGCGTCTTAAACACCGTGTTCCACTCATCTCCCGCCTTGATCCGAATTTGGTGGTACCCACTCCTCAAATCAATCTTCGAAAAGACCTTGGACCCACTCAATTGGTCTAACATGTCATCAAGTCGAGGAATCGGAAACTTGTACCGAATGGTGATCTTGTTGATGGCTCGGCTATCTACACACATCCTCCATGACCCATCTTTCTTTGGTGTCAATAATGCCGGTACCGCACATGGACTCATACTTTCTCTAACATATCCCATTCTTAGCAACTCTTCCACTTTCTCCTTCATCACTTCACTCTCCTTGGGACTCATCCGGTAGTGAGGAATGAAGGAAATTAGGGCTAAGGTATAACAGCGGAAATATAAAAATTTTAGCCTATTCCCTTTTAACCATAGGATCCGTTAATCGTTATTTCATATAAAGAGGGATAAGAAGAAATACCTTTCGATGATCAATCTACCGTTGCAAGCGAAGTGCCCA
Source organism: Euphorbia lathyris (assembly GCF_963576675.1). NCBI lineage: Eukaryota > Viridiplantae > Streptophyta > Magnoliopsida > Malpighiales > Euphorbiaceae > Euphorbia > Euphorbia lathyris. The sequence continues at coordinate 2,418,349 of NC_088917.1, read as the reverse complement.
CAACTTCAAAGGAGATGTAAACTGTTTACCAATATGCCCCTATCCGAAACAGACCTTCCAGACCTCCGAACGACAATCCCTTCGGTGGAAACGTGGAAGAATATGTCTAGAAGCTACTGTCCAAATATCGCGACGATCCGACGGTTCAATCTCCGGGAATCCTCGAAATAGTGAACTGACCTGATGTAGGCGAAGAAAAACGAATTTCTCCCTTTTGATTGTTTTTCCTTCTTTCGTGAACACGGTGAGATTAAGTTATAATCAACCCTTATGAGATGCAACCAAAATAGATTGCCTCTAATTAACCAACACAAGATCAAAGAGAAAAGGAGATGAATGAAAATTAATCAATCGATGGAAGCCGTATGAATTCTTGTCCACGAACTAGGGGATGCGAATTCACTTTCTCTCTCTAAAGGAGTATTTCGAAAATCACCAAGAGGGGAGGGTATAGGCTTGGTCGAAATTCACATGGGGAGGGGTATATATATTAGCTTGTATCTAAACCCTAGTTAGATAGGAATAGGTTACTTAATAGGAATCCAATTCGGAAAAGGATTCGTAATTATTATCTCACTATATATCTAATATATTTAGGATAATAATAAATAACATAATTGGATAATAATAGGAGAATATTAATCTAATTAAAACTCCTAATTATATTATCTCTTAATTAATTTAATTCATAATCCTAATCAAATTAGGATTAATGGAATAAAATTAATTCCTTACTAATACATATAAATTTCGGCCCCCTCCTTGTATTTGGGCCTTACTGGGCTCAATTGGGCTTCTATCTATTAATCATATCCATCTCTCTTTTGGTTCCAAGTCTTATGTGTGATCCATTAGGTCCTTACTACTTCTGGCCGTATGCAACCTATTAAATTAATTTCTTCAAGAATTATATTTAATCCCTTGCATAACGGAATGATGTACAGAGTATGTTATTGGCAAGTCCGTAATCATTCCCCTAGAGTCCGTTAAGAAGACAGGTTGATTCTGTCGTTAACCCTTCTGTATTAGTTACGGTATAATACGATCCTTTATCAACTACATCCTTGAACTGAATCTTATGACTATGGGTAATGTCAAGTCACATATAGCGAGATGTTCGTTTTACTTGTTATTGGCCGAGTCAACTCAAAAAGATAGGTTAAGTGAAATCCGAATTTCTACTCTTAAGCTATCACCTTGCAAGGGTTTAGAGTCGAGTCTTCCACAAGCGATCCTTGGATGTATCTCTCATTAATCGGGAGTGATAAATGCTCAATCCAATGTATAACTACCCTGAAATTACTTCCTGTGACACCCAACCTTTGCAGTTCACACCCCAGAGTCATCTCTGTTAAGGATCGTGGGACCACAGGATCAAAGTCTCACATTCAGTAATTCATGATGACCAATTAACATTCCTTTGAGTCTGAGGATTAGTTATACCTATTAATACCAATGAGATGAACAGTTGACAAGGATGAATCTACCCATCCTGATATCTCAAATCGGATCCCCAATCCTAATGAACAACGTTTCACCGGATCTATGTAACTGTCCAGATATCTATATATATGAAGCTTGTGAGATCAGCTTTCTGTCGGACAGAAGACATTGTTACATACAAGTCTCAACCGTGATATATCAATCCTAAATATATCACTTGACTTGGGGTGGTTTTAAGTTTATTAGTTTATTATAAAGTTTTGTCTCACTTCATGCTTGTATGAACACTTTATAATCACTTTAAACAAACTTACGGATTTCCTTTTATTAGACTTTATTTAGTGTTTAAAAGGGATTGCCTTTATATAGTTATAAAACATATATCTCATTAAAACAAATGATATAAAGAACAATTCATTTACAATAAGTTTGTATCCTGCAACAATTGACTATAGGACACAAAACCCCAACATACTCCCACTTGGACTAAAGCCAATTGTTTCTAAAACTTATCCCAGTAGAAGTTAAATGACGATCATGTACTTTCTGGGTTAAAGGCTTTGTCAACGGATCTGCAACGTTGTCCTCTATAGGTACTCTTTCTATTCTCACATCTCCTCTAGCCACAATCTCTCTAATGATGTGGTATCGCTTTAGGTAGTGCTTGGATGCATTATGAGACCATGGTTCCTTTGCTTGTGCAATGGCTCCATTGTTATCACAGTATAGAGTAATGGGATTGACAATGTCAGGCACCACACCTAGTTCTGTAATGAACTTTCTAATCCAAACTGCTTCCTTTGCTGCTTCCGCAGCAGCGATGTACTCTGACTCGGTCGTAGAGAAAGCTACGCTTCCCTGCTTGGAACTTTTCCAACTGACCGCGCCCCCATTTAGGATAAACAGGTATCCTGATTGGGATTTAAAATCATTCTCATCTGTGAGATGACTAGAGTCTGAAAATCCTTGTATTTTCAGATCTCCTTCTCCGTACACTAGAAACATATCTTTAGTTCTTCTCAAGTACTTAAGAATGTTCTTGACGGCAATCCAGTGCTCGTCTCCCAGATTCCCTTGGTAACGACTCGTTACAGATAACGCGAACGCTACGTCGGGTCTAGTGCATAGCATAGCATACATAATCGAACCGATCGCGCTGGCGTACGGTACTACAGCCATGCGTCGTTTGTCATCATCAGTTTTAGGACATTGATGATTGTTTAACTTTACTCCATGTACCATGGGTAAGTTATCTCGTTTCGATTCAAGCATGCTAAACCGATTTAGCACCTTTTCAATGTATGTAGCCTGTGAAAGACCAAGCAGTCTACGTGATCTATCCCTGTAGACCTTTATACCAAGTATATAGGCTGCTTCACCGAGGTCTTTCATTGAGAAGTTACCGGATAACCATATTTTCACTGACTGTAAAAGAGCAATGTCATTTCCCATTAACAGTATATCGTCCACATATAGTATGAGAAATGCTATAGAGCTCCCACTTGCTTTCTTGTAAATGCAAGCTTCTTCGCAGTTTTGTTCGAAACCAAATTGTTTTATGGTTTCGTCAAAACGCTTGTTCCAGCTTCTAGATGCTTGCTTGAGTCCATAAATGGATCTCTAAAGTTTGCAAACTTTATTTGCATCCTTTGATATGAAACCTTCAGGTTGCATCATGTATACATCCTCAAGCAGGTTTCCGTTTAGGAAAGCTATTTTCACATCCATTTGCCAAATCTCATAATCAAAGTGAGCGGCAATTGCAAGCATGATTCTGATTGATTTGGACATAGCAACGGGAGAGAAGGTTTCGTCATAATCAACACCTTGTTTTTGACGATATCCTTTCGCTACCAACCTAGCCTTGTAGGTGCTAACCTTTCCATCCATGTTAGTCTTCTTTTTGAAGATCCATCTGCACCCTATGGGTTTTACCCCTTCGGGTGGATCAACCAAAGTCCAAACTTGGTTAGTATACATGGAATCCATTTCAGAATCCATGGCTTCAAGCCATGCTTTAGAATCTGGACTAGTAAGAGCCTCTTCGTAGTTTTTGGGTTCGTCGTCTAACATGGGAACCTCGTCATCATCTCCCACTAGAAAACCATATCTAACTAGGAGTTCACGAACTCTTCGTGATCTACGAATAGGTGCCACTGGAGTCTCATCTAATGGGACTTCTTCGGGTACCTCGACCGCCTCCATTGTTTCAGTCGGTGTTTCTTCCTCTTGAACTTCATAGAGTTCAATCACGCTTCCCTTTTGTGTTTCTTCGAGAAACTCTTTCTCTAAGAAGGTTGCGTGTTTGGATACGATCACTTTCTGATCATCTGGATGATAGAAGTAATATCCCATAGTTTCCTTAGGGTATCCAATGAAGAAACATTTATCAGATTTAGAATCTAATTTATCGGACGCAATGCGTTTGACATATGCTGAACAACCCCATACTCTCATGAAAGAGAACACAGGTTTCCTACCAACGAACAATTCATATGGCGTGGAACTAGCGGATTTAGTTGGTACTCGATTCAGGGTGAAGAGGGCAGTTTCTAAGGCATAGCCCCAGAACGTCTTTGGAAGTAAGGCCATGCTCATCATGGATCGTACCATATCTAATAGGGTACGGTTTCTCCTCTCGGATACACCATTGTGTTGTGGTGTATAGGGAGGTGTCCATTGTGAGCATATCCCACATTCAGTTAGATAATTCAGAAAATCATCAGAAAGATATTCGCCACCTCGATCAGATCGAAGTGTCTTTATTTTCTTTCCTAATTGATTTTCCACTTCATTCTTGAAGCATTTGAACTTGTCAAAAGCTTCTGATTTGTGCCTCATCAAGTAGATATAACCATAGCGAGTATGGTCATCTATGAAGCTAATGAAGTATCTGAATCCTCCTCTTGCTTGGACTGACATAGGGCCACATACATCTGAATGAATGAGTCCTAGAGTGTCTGATACACGCTCACCTTTATTGCTAAAGGGTGTCTTTGTCATTTTACCTTTTAAACATGATTCGCATGTTTCCAATGATTCAGAATCGATTGGATCTATAAACCCATCTGAATGTAGCTTTAGCATGCGTCTCTTGTTTATATGGCCTAAACGACAATGCCACAAGTAAGTTGAATTATCTAGCTTATGTCTTTTGGTATCAATTGCAAAAATAGGAATTTTATCATCTAACACATAAATCCCATTTTGTGATATTCCTGAAAAATAAAAGATCGAATCTTTATAAAAATTGCAACTATTGTTCTTTATTGAAATATGAAAACCGTCGTCAACGAGACGGCTAATAGAAATAATGTTACGAGACATCTCGGGAACGTATAAACAATTCCTTAATTCTATTACAAGCCCAGAGGGCAAAAGTAAAACATAATCTCCAATTGCGAGGGCGGCAACTCTTGCTCCATTTCCCACTCGCAAGTTTATGCTTCCTTTCTTTAGTTCCTTAGTCTGTTTTAGCTCTTGCATATTTGTTCAAATATGAGATCCACATCCGGTATCAAGTACCCAAGATTCAGACAATGAAACCGTATTTATTTCAATATAGAACATACCAGATGAAGAAGCACCGCCTTTTCCCTTCTTGAGGGTGGCTAGATACTCCTTGCAGTTTCTCTTCCAATGCCCGTCTTTACCACAGAAGTGGCACTCTCCTTTGAGCTTCTTAACTTCCTTTCCCTTGGACACATCTTTCTTACCTTTCTTGGGATGTTTAGAATTAGGAAATTTCCCTTTTCTTTTCCTCGATCCCTCGATTACAAGAGCCGGTATGGCCTTGTCTTTCTTCATATTGGGCTCAACTGATTTGAGCATGTTTGCAAGCTCTTCAAGAGAGGTTTGCAAGTCATTCATTTGGTAGTTCATGATGAACTGTGAATAACTCTCTGGGAGGGACTGAAGAACCAAGTCGGTACTTAATTCGTTGTCCATCACAAATCCAATACTAGAAAGTTTGGTAATATAGCCTATCATCTTGACACAATGTGTCATGACAGATGTGCCCTCTTGCATCCTGCAACGATATAACAGTTTTGATATCTCGTAGCGTTCGCACCTGGTTTGTTTCCCAAACAATTCCTTTAGGTGCATGATGATGGAATAGGCATTCATCTCCTCATGTTGCCTTTGTAATTCCGATGTCATCGATGCAAGTATGATGCAAGCGGCATGATCATCATCAGCCTTGTGCTTCTGATAAGCATCAATTTCCTCGATGGGAGCATCATCCTCAGGGATAGGGGGTATCGATGTATCAAATACATACCCAATTTTCTCGAACTTCAAAACAATTTTGAGGTTACGATACCAGTCGGTGAAGTTTGAACTATTCAACTTGTTATCGGTAAATGTTTTGCAGATTGGTGTTAGTCATGATTTTTAAGAGTGTGTGTTTAAACAAAACCCGAGAGTGAGAAAGAGTAAACGTATGTCATTCATTTACTTTAAAGTTTAACAATCTAAAATTATAGGCCTTTTAATTTATTTCAGATTGCTCCCACTATTTTGCCAAATTAATAACCCTCCATATTAATTCGAAGAATTTCACAAATCCTTTAGTGAGCTAGGATCCTAACTCCTGAGATTTCGCCTTGAGTTTACTCAACAAGCTAGTCTCATTCATTAGGTAGATTCATATAATCAATCACATCTCTAATGTGATTCCTAGGTTATTGGGTTACTAACCACATTAGTAACTAATATGCTATTCATATTAATCCCAACCGTTTTGCCCATTAGTTTATGACAACATGAGTTTACTCATCCAATTATCATAATCTAATTTAAGTATTACCCATATTCATGAAAAATAATTTTCAATAATTCAGGTGTTACCATAAGACCCCGAGCTTGAGTTTACTCAACAACCCAAAGGCCCCCAGTACTGCCGGCTGAATTATAATATTAGGGAGGGGCAACCGATTTTAATAACTTACTTATTTACTTAACTTTTTAATGAGGGATTTTATTTAAGTCTCATAATCTAACTTAGTCTTGATTTGCTTTAGCATACATCAGACATACATACATTCACATACATTGGCGTTATGGACATATCATCTAAATTATTCCGTCGAGCCAGAGACGGAATAAAAGGCCAAACCTAAGGAAATACTAACTATTACATATTTCTCTTTAGGTCCTCCGTCTTCTCCTTGGCGCCTTGAAATTACATATTAATTTCTATACTACTATAAGAAAACTTCAATTGAATTGAAGGGAATCAGATGAGAGGAGAAATTACAATAGATAGTAGAAAGGCAGGACGCGCAGACCCTATTTCAAAAATACCAAAAGACTAAAAGAGGGTCCAAATATGTCCATAACTCCAAACATGCATAGACTCAATTAAATAAATTTAATTGGTTGATTACATAACCGGCTTATGTAATATTTAGGTTAATCACATTAACTCATCAAATTAACTTTCATCCAATTTTACTTCTAATCGTTTTGTATCTTTATATTAATCATTAGATTAATATAACCATATAAAACGTTGATTATGCTCGTCCCATTTATTTTGATTTTAATTCATTTAACACTTTGATTTACATATTGGTAAAAACAAACATTTAAACGAATTATTCATTCGATAATCAAAACAGAAAACTATTAATTTCTGAAAACATTCTAAAACAATTTTAAAACGGTTTTCAGAAATAAGATAATCTACAATATATTTCCGTTTTATCATTTAGAATTAATAAAACTAATTTTATCAACCTAACTATAAAACTAATAGATTTTGTTATAATGATTATCAACCGAAATAATTAGGAACATAAGCATAATCAGTTTTAATTAACAATTAATCAAAACTTTATTTATCTTTAGAATTAATCAATCAATACTATTTGTCAATTAATCCTAACCATAAATATTTATTCAATCCTATTGAAAACTTCTATATTTTCATATATGAAATAACGGATTTAACGATGGTTCTGATACCACTGAAGGAAATTAGGGTTAAGGTATAGCAGCGGAAATATAAAAATTTTAGCCTATTCCCTTTTAACCATAGGATCCGTTAATCGTTATTTCATATAAAGAGGGATAAGAAGAAATACCTTTCGATGATCAATCTACCGTTGCAAACGAAGTGCCCACAACTTCAAAGGAGATGTAAACTGTTTACCAATATGCCCATATCCGAAACAGACCTTCCAGACCTCCGAACGACAATCCCTTCGGTGGAAACGTGGAAGAATATGTCTAGAAGCTACTGTCCAAAAATCGCGACGATCCGCGGTTCAATCTCTGGGAATCCTCGAAATAGTGAACTGACCTGATGTAGGCGAAGAAAAACGAATTTCTCCCTTTTGATTGTTTTTCCTTCTTTCGTGAACACGGTGAGATTAAGTTAGAATCAACCCTTATGAGATGCAACCAAAATAGATTGCCTCTAATTAACCAACACAAGATCAAAGAGAAAAGGAGATGAATGAAAATTAATCAATCGATGGAAGCCGTATGAATTCTTGTCCACGAACTAGGGGATGCGAATTCACTTTCTCTCTCTAAAGGAGTATTTCGAAAATCACCAAGAGGGGAGGGTATAGGCTTGGTCAAAATTCACATGGGGAGGGGTATATATATTAGCTTGTATCTAAACCCTAGTTAGATAAGAATAGGTTACTTAATAGGAATCCAATTCGGAAAAGGATTCGTAATTATTATCTCACTATATATCTAATATATTTAGGATAATAATAAATAACATAATTGGATAATAATAGGAGAATATTAATCTAATTAAAACTCCTAATTATATTATCTCTTAATTAATTTAATTCATAATCCTAATCAAATTAGGATTAATGGAATAAAATTAATTCCTTACTAATACATATAAATTTCGGCCCCCTCCTTGTATTTGGGCCTTACTGGGCTCAATTGGGCTTCTATCTATTAATCATATCCATCTCTCTTTTGGTTCCAAGTCTTATGTGTGATCCATTAGGTCCTTACTACTTCTGGTCGTATGCAACCTATTAAATTAATTTCTTCAAGAATTATATTTAATCCCTTGCATAACGGAATGATGTACAGAGTATGTTATTGGCAAGTCCGTAATCATTCCCCCAGAGTCCGTTAAGAAGACAGGTTGATTCTGTCGTTAACCCTTCTGTATTAGTTACGGTATAATACGTTCCTTTATCAACTACATCCTTGAACTGAATCTTATGACTATGGGTAATGTCAAGTCACATATAGCGAGACGTTCGTTTTACTTGTTATTGGCCGAGTCAACTCAAAAAGATAGGTTAAGTGAAATCCGAATTTCTACTCTTAAGCTATCACCTTGCAAGGGTTTAGAGTCGAGTCTTCCACAAGCGATCCTCGGATGTATCTCCCATTAATCGGGAGTGATAAATGCTCAATCCAATGTATAACTACCCTGAAATTACTTCCTGTGACACCCAACCTTTGCAGTTCACACCCCAGAGTCATCTCTGTTAAGGATCGTGGGACCACAGGATCAAAGTCTCACATTCAGTAATTCAGGATGACCAATTAACATTCCTTTGAGTCTGAGGATTAGTTATACCTATTAATACCAATGAGATGAACAGTTGACAAGGATGAATCTACCCATCCTGTTATCTCAAATCAGATCCCCAATCCTAATGAACAACGTTTCACCGGATCTATGTAACTGTCCAGATATCTATATATATGAAGCTTGTGAGATCAGCTTTCTGTCGGACAGAAGACATTGTTACATACAAGTCTCAACCGTAATATATCAATCCTAAATATATCACTTGACTTGGGGTGGTTTTAAGTTTATTAGTTTATTATAAAGTTTTGTCTCACTTTTTGCTTGTATGAACACTTTATAATCACTTTAAACAAACTTACGGATTTCCTTTTATTAGACTTTATTTAGTGCTTAAAAGGGATTGCCTTTATATAGTTATAAAACATATATCTCATTAAAACAAATGATATAAAGAACAATTCATTTACAATAAGTTTGTATCCTGCAACAATGGATTATAGGACACAAAACCCCAACAAGGAAGGCTAGGCAAACTAGCTCCCGGCACAAGATCGATATGGTGTTGGATGTCCCGTAGGGGTGGTAGTCCATATGGTAACTCTTCCGAGAACACATCACGGAACTCATTAAGCAAATTTCCCACTTCTTCCGGAACTTCTTCCCCTTCGCTCCCTACTATTTCCGATGGTGTACTAGATTTCACCATCACTACATAGAGCGTTTGACTTTCCTCACACTCGTTAATAAACGCCTTGTGAGTTGGGCAAACGATCAAAGTAGATTTCTCCTTGCCTTTGGATTCCCCTACAAGAGGTGTAAGCACATAACGAACCCCATCCTTCACAAACCGATAGGTGTTCTTTCTTCCGGAATGGGTAGCATCTCTATCAAATTGCCATGGATGTCCCAACAATAGATGGCAAGCATCCATCTCCACAATGTCGCAATAAACCTCATCCTGGTACTCCCCTATCTCAAGAGGAACCATACACCTTTGAGTGACTTTCATCTCTCCTACATTCTTGATCCACCCCACACTGTACGGATTAGGATGCGCTTTAATCACCAATCCAAACCTCTTAGCCGCAGTGTCGCTAATGATGTTCTCTTGGCTGCCACTATCGATGATCACATTACACTTTACCCATTGCACTAGACATTGAGTTCGGAACAATTGATGTCTTTGGTCCGTTTCCACTCTACTCGAGATCAAGAGTCTTCTCACAACATGCATGGCTTGCCCACCTTCATACTCTCCCTCATAATCATCATCAATCAGATCACAACAAACATCCCCTTCATCATCGTACGTACTCCTCATCATCGTCATACCGCTCAACCATGTTGGCACTCCTCCTCTTGGGACACTCATTGGAACGGTGACCCGGCTCATTGCATCGGAAACATTTGAATGGGGCCGGTCTCGCATAGGGGTTGTTTCCCTTAAGGGGTTGTGTCGTCTTAAAAGGCCTCACGTCCCCACTAGGTGCCTTTCCCGCACTTGGCGCCTTGGGATCGCTTGAACTTGCAATTCCCTTGCCCTTATCAAGCACCTTGGGAGCTCCTCTCCCTCCATAAGTATTGTCAATCCCGGCTCTTCTATAGCCCTCACGTCCCCTCACACTCAACTGTGATTCAGCCTTCAATGCTAAATTGCGGGCGTCTTGCACCCGAATCACCATTTGTGTTCCGATCCGGTCTTGAATGTTGTACCTTAATCCTTCAAGATACCTTGAAGTCTTTTGGCTTTCGTTTTCCAACAAGTTAGCCCTTGTCGAAAGTCGCAAGAACTCCGAGGTGTACTCTTGCACACTCCTTGCACCTTGAGAACAATTCCGATAGGAACTGTAGGTGTATTGCTCATAGTCGGGTGGCAGAAATCTCTCCCTTAACATCGACTTCATTCTAAGCCAAGATCTAATCGGCTCCCTTCCTCCTCTTCTTCTACCTTCCTTCATGTTATCCCACCAAACTGAAGCTCCTCCTTTCAACCGATAAGCCACTAAGCGGACTTTCCGGTCCTCCGGTATTCCCGCATAATCAAAGAACCGTTCCACCTCTAGCAACCAATCAAGAAAACCTTCAATGTCGAGTTCTCCCCCAAAGGTTGGTAAATCCACTTTTAGTTTGAAGGCATCATCCCTCTCATAGTTTCCCCTATATGCCATTCTCAAATTCGGCTCGCCTCTATATCCGCCTCTTTCATTACCTCAACCCCCATACAGGTCATTCAAACCAACATTCTCCCTCTTGTAACTGTAGAAAAATAGACAAGCCTAGGCATAGCGGAATAATAAAATTTTATCTATTTTATTTATTTCACTTTTCCAAGACTTGTTAATTGTTATTTCATATTGAAGGAAATTAAGGCTAAGGTATAGCAGCGGAAATATAAAAATTTTAGCCTACTTCCTTTTAACCATAGGATCCGTTAATCGTTATTTCATATAAAGAGGGATAAGAAGAAATACCTTTCGATGATCAATCTACCGTTGCAAACGAAGTGCCCACAACTTCAAAGGAGATGTAAACTGTTTACCAATCTGCCCCTATCCGAAACAGACCTTCCAGACCTCCGAACGACAATCCCTTCGGTGGAAACGTGGAAGAATATGTCTAGAAGCTACTGTCCAACAATCGCGACGATCCGACGGTTCAATCTCCGGGAATCCTCGAAATAGTGAACTGACCTGATGTAGGCGAAGAAAAACGAATTTCTCCCTTTTGATTGTTTTTCCTTCTTTCGTGAACACGGTGAGATTAAGTTAGAATCAACCCCTATGAGATGCAACCAAAATAAATTGCCTCTAATAAATCAACACAAGATCAAAGAGAAAGAGGGATGAATAAGATTAATCAATCGATGGAATGCCATATGAATTCTTGTTCACGAACTTGGGAATAGAATTCTTTTCTCTCTCTCTTAAGCAATTTCGAAAATCACAAGTGGGGAGGGATATAGGCTTAGTCGAAATTCATTAAGGGAAGGGGTATATATATTAGCTTGTATCTAAACCCTAGTTAGATAGGAATAGGTTACTTAATAGGAATTCCATTCGGAATAGAATTCCTAATTATTATCTTATAATATATCAAATACATTTAGGATAATAATAAATAACCTAATTGAATAATAATAGGAGTATATTAATCTAATTAAAACTCCTAACTTAATTATCTCTTAATTAATTTAATTCATAATCCTAATCTAATTAGGATTAATGGAATAAAATTAATTCCTTACTAACATATATAAATTCCGGCCCCCTCCTAGTATTTGGGTCTTACTGGGCTTAATTGGGCTTCCATCTATTAATCATATCCATCTCTCTTTTGGTTCCAAGTCTTATGTGTGATCCATTAGGTCCTTACTACTTCTGGTCGTATGCAATCTATTAAATTAATTTCTTCAAGAATTATATTTAATCCCTTGCATAACGGAATGATGTACAGAGTATGTTATTGGCAAGTCCGTAATCATTCCCCCAGAGTCCGTTAAGAAGACAGGTTGATTCTGTCGTTAACCCTTCCGTATTAGTTACGGTATAATACGATCCTTTATCAACTACATCCTTGAACTGAATCTTATGACTATGGGTAATGTCAAGTCACATATAGCGAGACGTTCGTTTTACTTGTTATTGGCCGAGTCAACTCAAAAGATAGGTTAAGTGAAATCCGAATTTCTACTCTTAAGCTATCACCTTGCAAGGGTTTAGAGTCGAGTCTTCCACAAGCGATCCTTGGATGTATCTCCTATTAATCGGGAGTGATAAATGCTCAATCCAATGTATAACTACCCTGAAATTACTTCCTGTGACACCCAACCTTTGCAATTCACACCCCAGAGTCATCTCTGTTAAGGATCGTGGGACCACAGGATCAAAGTCTCACATTCAGTAATTCATGATGACCAATTAACATTCCTTTGAGTCTGAGGATTAGTTATACCTATTAATACCAATGAGATGAACAGTTGACAAGGATGAATCTACCCATCCTGTTATCTCAAGTCGGATCTCCAATCGTAATGAACAACGTTTCACCGGATCTATGTAACTGTCCAGATATCTATATATGTGAAGCTTGTGAGATCAGCTTTCTGTCGGACAGAAGACATTGTTATATACAAGTCTCAACTGTGATATATCAATCCTAAATATATCACTTGACTTGGGGTGGTTTTAAGTTTATTAGTTTATTATAAAGTTTTGTCTCACTTCATGCTTGTATGAACACTTTATAATCACTTTAAACAAACTTACGGATTTCCTTTTATTAGACTTTATTTAGTGCTTAAAAGGGATTGCCTTTATATAGTTATAAAACATATGTCTCATTAAAACAAATGATATAAAGAACAATTCATTTACAATAAGTTTGTATCCTGCAACAATTGACTATAGGACACAAAACCCCAACATACTCCCACTTGGACTAAAGCCAATTGTTTCTAAAACTTATCCCATTAGAAGTTAAATGACGATCATGTACTTTCTGGGTTAAAGGCTTTGTCAACGGATCTGCAACGTTGTCCTCTGTAGGTACTCTTTCTATTCTCACATCTCCTCTAGCCACAATCTCTCTAATGATGTGGTATCGCTTTAGGTAGTGCTTGGATGCATTATGAGACCGTGGTTCCTTTGCTTGCGCAATGGCTCTATTGTTATCACAGTACAGAGTAATGGGATTGACAATGTCAGGCACCACACCTAGTTCTGTAATGAACTTTCTAATCCAAACTACTTCCTTTGCTGCTTCCGCAGCAGCGATGTACTCTGACTCGGTCGTAGAGAAAGCTACGCTTCCCTGCTTGGAACTTTTCCAACTGACCGCGCCCCCATTTAGGATAAATAGGTATCCTGATTGGGATTTAAAATCATTCTCATCTGTGAGATGACTAGCGTCTGAAAATCCTTGTATTTTCAGATCTCCTTCTCCGTACACTAGAAACATATCTTTAGTTCTTCTCAAGTACTTAAGAATGTTCTTGACGGCAATCCAGTGCTCGTCTCCCGGATTCCTTTGGTAACGACTCGTTACAGATAACGTGAACGCTACGTCGGGTCTAGTGCATAGCATAGCATACATAATCGAACCGATCGCGCTGGCGTACGGGACTACAGCCATGCGTCGTTTGTCATCATCAGTTTTAGGACATTGATGATTGTTTAACTTTACTCCATGTACCATGGGTAAGTTACCTCGTTTCGATTCAAGCATGCTAAACCGATTTAGCACCTTTTCAATGTATGTAGCCTGTGAAAGACCAAGCAGTCTACGTGATCTATCCCTATAGATCTTTATACTAAGTATATAGGCTGCTTCACCGAGGTCTTTCATTGAGAAGTTACCGGATAACCATATTTTCACTGACTGTAAAAGAGCAATGTCATTTCCCATTAACAGTATATCGTCCACATATAGTATGAGAAATGCTATAGAGCTCCCACTTGCTTTCTTGTAAATGCAAGCTTCTTCGCAATTTTGTTCGAAACCAAATTGTTTTATGGTTTCGTCAAAACGCTTGTTCCAGCTTCTAGATGCTTGCTTGAGTCCATAAATGGATCTCTGAAGTTTGCAAACTTTATTTGCATCCTTTGATGTGAAACCTTCAGGTTGCATCATGTATACATCCTCAAGCAGGTTTCCGTTTAGGAAAGCTGTTTTCACATCCATTTGCCAAATCTCATAATCAAAATGAGCGGCAATTGCAAGCATGATTCTGATTGATTTGGACATAGCAACGGGAGAGAAGGTTTCGTCATAATCAACACCTTGTTTTTGACGATATGCTTTCGCTACCAACCTAGCCTTGTAGGTGCTAACCTTTCCATCCATGTCACTCTTCTTTTTGAAGATCCATCTGCACCCTATGGGTTTTATCCCTTCGGGTGGATCAACCAAAGTCCAAACTTGGTTAGTATACATGGAATCCATTTCAGAATCCATGGCCTCAAGCTATGCTTTAGAATCTGGACTAGTAAGAGCCTCTTCGTAGTTTTCGGGTTCGTCGTCTAACACGGGAACCTCATCATCATCTCCCACTAGAAAACCATATCTAATTGGGAGTTCACGAACTCTTCGTGATCTACGAATAGGTGCCACTAGAGTCTCATCTAATGGGACTTCTTTGGGTACCTCAACCGCTTCTGTTGTTTTAGTCGTTGTTTCTTCCTCTTGAACTTCGTCGAGTTCAATCACGCTTCCCTTTTGTGTTTCTTCGAGAAACTCTTTCTCTAAGAAGGTTGAGTGTTTTGATACTATTACTTTCTGATCATCTGGATGATAGAAGTAACACCCTATGGTTTCCCTGGGATATCCAATGAAGAAACATTTATCAGATTTAGAATCTAATTTGTCGGACGCAACGCGTTTGACATATGCTGAACAACCCCATACTCTCATGAACGAGAACACGGGTTTCTTACCAACGAACAATTCATATGGTGTGGAAACAGCGGATTTGGTTGGTACTCGGTTCAGGGTGAAGAGGGCAATTTCTAAGGCATAGCCCCAGAACGTCTTTGGAAGTAAGGCCATGCTCATCATGGATCGTACCATATCTAATAGGGTACGGTTTCTCCTCTCGGATACACCATTGTGTTGTGGTGTATAGGGAGGTGTCCATTGTGAGCATATCCCACATTCAGTTAGATAATTCAGAAAATCATCAGAAAGATATTCGCCACCTCGATCAGATCGAAGTGTCTTTATTTTCTTTCCTAATTGATTTTCCACTTCATTCTTGAAGCATTTGAACTTGTCAAAGGCTTCTGATTTGTGCCTCATCAAGTAGATATAACCATAGCGAGTATGATCATCTATGAAGCTAATGAAGTATCTGAATCCTCCTCTTGCTTGGACTGACATAGGACCACATACATCTGAATGAATGAGTCCTAGAGTGTCTGATACACGCTCACCTTTATTGCTAAAGGGTGTCTTTGTCATTTTACCTTTTAAACATGATTCGCATGTTTCCAATGATTCAGAATCGATTGGATCTATAAGCCCATTTGAATGTAGCTTTAGCATGCGTCTCTTGTTTATATGGCCTAAACGACAATGCCACAAGTAAGTTGAATTATCTAGCTTATGTCTTTTGGTATCAATTGCAAAAACAGGAGTTTTATCATCTAACACATAAATCCCATTTTGTGATATTCCTGAGAAATAAAAGATCGAATCTTTATAAAAATTGCAACTATTGTTCTTTATTGAAATATGAAAACCGTCGTCAACGAGACGGCTAATAGAAATAATGTTACGAGACATCTCGGGAACGTATAAACAATTCCTTAATTCTATTACAAGCCCAGAGGGCAAAAGTAAAACATAATCTCCAATTGCGAGGGCGGCAACTCTTGCTCCATTTCCCACTCGCAAGTTTATGCTTCCTTTCTTTAGTTCCTTAGTCTGTTTTAGCTCCTGCATATTTGTACAAATATGAGATCCACATCCGGTATCAAGTACCCAAGATTCAGACAAAGAAACCGTATTTATTTCAATATAGAACATACCAGATGCTGAAGCACTGTCATTTGCCTTCTTGTGGAAGGTTAGGTACTCCAGACAGTTTCTCCTCTAATGCCCGAAATCACCACAATAGTGACACTTTCCTTTGGGCTTCTTTGGTTCCTTTCCCTTTGTTTCGGTGAGCACAACCCCCATGCATTTATCAGGATGGTTTGGATCGGGAGCGACCCCTTTCCTTTTTCTCGATCCTTCAATAGCAAGGGCCAACATTTCCTCGTTTTCTTTTATACTGGGCTCGACTGACTCGAGCATATGTGCAAGCTCTACAAGAGAGGTTTGCAAGCCACTCATATGATAGTTCATGATGAACTGTGAGTAGCTCTTAGGGAGGGACTGTAGAAGTAAGTTTTCACTTAGTTCATGGACCATCGCATCTCCAATACTAGAAAACTTGGTTATGAGGCTGATCATCTTGGCACAATGTACCATCACAGATGTGCCCTCCTGCATCTTGCTTTTATATAACTCTTTGGTTATTTCGAAGCGCTCGCACCGAGTTTCTATCACAAATAGCTCTTTAAGGTGCTTGACTATGGAAGAGGCATCCATATCTGAATGTAGTTGCCTTTTAACTTCCGGTGTCAATGATGCAAGTATGATGTCCCCCACTTGATCATCATCAGCTTTATGCTTCAAGTAAGCATAAACCTCTTGGTAGGGAGCATCATCCATTGGGTAAGGGGGTATCGGTGTATCAAGTACATACCCTTTCCTTTCGAACTTCAAAACAATTTTGAGGTTACGAAACCAGTCGGTGAAGTTTGAACCATTCAATTTGTTATCGGTAACGCAAATCGGTGTTAGTCATGATTTTAAGAGTGTGTGTTTAAACAAAACCTGAGAGTGAGAAAGAGTAAACGTATGTCATTCATTTGCTTTAAAGTTTAACAATCCAAAATTGTAGGCCTTTTAATTTATTTCAGATTGCTCCCACTATTTTGCCAAATTAATAACCCTCCATATTAATTCGAAGAATTTCACAAATCCTTTAGTGAGCTAGGATCCTAACTCCTGAGATTTCGCCTTGAGTTTGCTCAACAAGCTAGTCCCATTTGTTAGGTAGATTCATGTAATCAATCACATCTTGAATGTGACTCCTAGGTTATTGGGTTACTAACCACATTAGTAACTAATATGTTACTCATATTAATCCCAACCATATTGCCCATTAGTTTATGACAACATGAGTTTGCTCATCCAATTATCATAATCTAATTTAAGTATTACCCCATATTCATGAAAGAATAACTTTTCGATAATTCAGGTGTTACCATAAGACCCCGAGCTTGAGTTTGCTCAACAACCCAAAGGCCCCCAGTACTGCCGGCTGAATTATAATATTAGGGAGGGGCAACCGATTTTAATAACTTACTTATTTACTTAACTTTTAATGAGGGATTTTATTTAAGTCTCATAATCTAACTTAGTCTTGATTTGCTTTAGCATACATCAGACATACATACATTCACATACATTGGCGTTATGGACATATCATCTAAATTATTCCGTCGAGCCAGAGACGGAATAAAAGGCCAAACCTAAGGAAATACTAACTATTACATATTTCTCTTTAGGTCCTCCGTCTTCTCCTTGGCGCCTTGAAATTACATATTAATTTCTATACTACTATAAGAAAACTTCAATTGAATTGAAGGGAGTCAGATGAGAGGAGAAATTACAATAGATAGTAGAAAGGCAGAACGCGCATGCCCTATTTCAAAAATACCAAAAGACTAAAAAAGGGTCCAAATATGTTCATAACTCCAACCATGCATAGACTCAATTAAATAAATTTAATTGGTTGATTACATAACCGGCTTATGTAATATTTAGGTTAATCACATTAACTCGTCAAATTAACTTTCATCCAATTTTACTTCTAATCGTTTTGTATCTTTATATTAATCCTTAGATTAATATAACCATATAAAACGTTGATTATGCTCGTCCCATTTATTTTGATTTTAATTCATTTAACACTTTGATTTACATATTGATAAAAACAAACATTTAAACGAATTATTCATTCGATAATCAAAACAGAAAACTATTAATTTCTGAAAACATTCTAAAACAATTTTAAAACGGTTTTCAGAAATAGGATAATCTACAATAGATTTCCGTTTTATCATTTAGAATTAATAAAACTAATTTTATCAACCTAAATATAAAACTAATAGATTTTGTTATAATGATTATCAACCGAAATAATTAGGAACATAAGCATAATCAGTTTTAATTAACAATTAATCAAAACTTTATTTATCTTTAGAATTAATCAATCAATACTATTTATCAATTAATCCTAACCATAAATATTTATTCAATCCTATTGAAAACTTCTATATTTTCATATATGAAATAACGGATTTAACGATGGCTCTGATACCACTGAAGGAAATTAAGGCTAAGGTATAGCAGCGGAAATATAAAAATTTTAGCCTACTTCCTTTTAACCATAGGATCCGTTAATCGTTATTTCATATAAAGAGGGATAAGAAGAAATACCTTTCGATGATCAATCTACCGTTGCAAACGAGTGCCCACAACTTCAAAGGAGATGTAAATTGTTTACCAATCTGCCCCTATCCGAAACAGACCTTCCAGACCTCCGAACGACAATCCCTTCGGTGGAAACGTGGAAGAATATGTCTAGAAGCTACTGTCCAAAAATCACGACGATCCTACGATTCAATCTCCGGGAATCCTCGAAATAGTGAACTGACCTGATGTAGGCGAAGAAAAACGAATTTCTCCCTTTTGATTGTTTTTCCTTCTTTCGTGAACACGGTGAGATTAAGTTAGAATCAATCCCTATGAGATGCAACCAAAATAGATTTCCTCTAATAAACCAACACAAGATCAAAGAGAAAGAGGGATGAACAAGATTAATCAATCGATGGAATGCCATATGAATTCTTGTTCACGAACTTGGGAATAAAATTCTTTTCTCTCTCTCTTAAGCAATTTCGAAAATCACAAGTGGGGAGGGATATAGGCTTAGTCGAAATTCATTAAGGGAAGGGGTATATATATTAGCTTGTATCTAAACCCTAGTTAGATAGGAATAGGTTACTTAATAGGAATTCCATTCGGAATAGGATTCCTAATTATTATCTTATAATATATCAAATACATTTAGGATAATAATAAATAACCTAATTGGATAATAATAGGAGTATATTAATCTAATTAAAACTCATAACTTAATTATCTCTTAATTAATTTAATTCATAATCCTAATCTAATTAGGATTAATGGAATAAAATTAATTCCTTACTAACATATATAAATTCTGCCCCCCTCCTAGTATTTGGGCCTTACTGGGCTTAATTGGGCTTCCATCTATTAATCATATCCATCTCTCTTTTGGTTCCAAGTCTTATGTGTGATCCATTAGGTCCTTACTACTTCTGGCCGTATGCAACCTATTAAATTAATTTCTTCAAGAATTATATTTAATCCCTTGCATAACGGAATGATGTACAGAGTATGTTATTGGCAAGTCCGTAATCATTCCCCCAGAGTCCGTTAAGAAGACAGGTTGATTCTGTCGTTAACCCTTCCGTATTAGTTACGGTATAATACGATCCTTTATCAACTACATCATTGAACTGAATCTTATGACTATGGGTAATGTCAAGTCACATATAGCGAGACGTTCGTTTTACTTGTTATTGGCCGAGTCAACTCAAAAGATAGGTTAAGTGAAATCCGAATTTCTACTCTTAAGCTATCACCTTGCAAGGGTTTAGAGTCGAGTCTTCCACAAGCGATCCTTGGATGTATCTCCCATTAATCGGGAATGATAAATGCTCAATCCAATGTATAACTATGCTAAAATTACTTCCTGTGACACCCAACCTTTGCAGTTCACACCCCAGAGTCATCTCTGTTAAGGATCGTAGGACCACAGGATCAAAGTTTCACATTCAGTAATTCAGGATGACCAATTAACATTCCTTTGAGTCTGAGGATTAGTTATACCTATTAATACCAATGAGATGAACAGTTGACAAGGATGAATCTACCCATCCTGTTATCTCAAGTCGGATCTCCAATCGTAATGAACAACGTTTCATCGGATCTATGTAACTGTCCAGATATCTATATAAAGAGGGATAGAAAGTAATACCTTTATTGAAGAACTATCTACCGTTGCAAACGAAGTGCCCACAACTTGTTATTATCAACTCGTGAACCACGAACGTTTGATTCAACACAAAACAAAAACTAATCAGTAATCAACCTTTAATGAATAGCAATCGCAATGATTGCCTCTAACAGAAATCGATACGAGATCAAAGAGGGAGTAAGAAATAAAGTAAATTAGCCGAGACGACGACGGAACAATTCCTTCTCCTCCTGTATATTGTGTTGGCCGAAATTCTGCGGTTAGGGGTCTATTTATAGACTTCCAAAACCCTAATCCCAATTGTGTTAGGAATTTAATTAATTGGAATCTTATTCTGAATAGGATTCCTAATTAGATAATTAAATAAACACTTTAATATTATCTAAACAATAACTAATTATATTTAGATAATTATTATTAATCAAATTAATAATTAATTAATGTTAGGGATAATTAATTAGAGTTTTAATTGCATAAAACATCCAATTAGTATTATCAGATAATTCTTTAGTTTAATTTATAATCATAATCTAATTACAATTATTAAACTAAATTAATATCCCTAACTAATATATAAATTTCGGCCCATGTGTCTATGTCCCGCTAATTACGTTTTCGTCCTCCGATTCCAAGTCCCATATGCGACCCATTAGGTTCTTTATTGCCACTAGCCGTATATATCATTTGAAATTATTCATCACGATTAATTCCAACATATATATAACGGAATACCGTCGCGAGCTGTTACTAGCTGAACCTATGATATTCCCCCAGAGCAATTAAGAAGTCAGGTTGATAACTGACGTTAACCTTTCTGTATTAGGTACAGTATAATACGATCCTTCATCAACTATATCCTGTCGATCAATTCCTTATAACCATGGAATGTGTCAAGGTTACATATAACGAAGAGTCCGGTTTTACTTGTACAGGTTGAATTCACTCTGAAAAGATAAGTTAAGTGAAATGTTCATTTCTACTCTTAACTGTATCACCTTGCAAGGATTTCAGTCAATTCACCACAAGCGGCCATTTGGATATATCTCCCACTTATCGGGAGTGACGAATGCTCAATCTGACATTAACTATTCTGCAATTACTTTGTGTGATACCCAACCCTGCTCTCACACACCGTAGGCTCTCACCTATTGGATCGTGCTCGCACAGAATCAAAGTATCAGACTCCATAATCCAGAATCACTAATTAACGAATGTTTGAGTCTGAGGATTAGTTATACCTACTAATACCAATGAGATGAACAGTTGACACATTAGATAAATCAATCCATTCTGTTATCTCAAGTCGGGTCCCAATCCTAATGAACTCCTTCACCGGATCCATGTAACTGTCTAGATATCCGAATACCTAAAGCTTGTGAGATCAGCTTTCTGTCTCGACAGAAAACACTATTACATGCAAGTCTCAACAGTAATATGCCAACCCCTATAACATATTACTTGACTTGGGTTTACTTTAAGTTTATTGGTCTATTATAGAGTACAGTCTCACTTCATGCTTGTATGAACACTTTATAACTACTTAAATAAACTTAGGGTTACTTTCTTTATGAAAGATTCTTGCCCTTATATATAGTTATATTTTAATGCTATATATCTGATTAAAAAAATGATCAAATAAACAATTTATTCATTAATATTAATATCCTAAAACAATTGTCTTTAGGACACTAAACTCCAACATTCTCCCACTTCGACTAAAGCCAATTGTTCCTGAAACTAATACCAGAAGAACTAAGATGTCTATCGTGAGCTCTTTGTGGTAATGGCTTGGTCAATGGATCTGCAACGTTGTCCTCAGTGGGCACCTTTTCTATTCTCACATCTCCCCTGGCTATGATCTCCCTAATGAGATGATATCGCTTGAGATAATGTTTGGATGCATTATGAGTCTGTGGTTCCTTTGCTTGTGCAATGGCTCCATTGTTATCACAGTACAGAGTAATGGGATTCACAATGTCAGGTACCACTCCTAGTTCTGTTATGAACTTCCTAATCCAAACAGCCTCCTTTGCCGCAGCTGCAACTGCGATGTACTCTGATTCAGTTGACGAGAAAGCAACACTTCCTTGCTTGGAACTCTTCCAACTAACTGAACCTCCATTCAGGATAAACTGGTATCCTGATTGGGATCTATAATCATTTTCATCAGTCAGATGACTAGCATCTGAATATCCTTCAATTTTCAATTCTCCTTGTCCATATATGAGGAACATGTCTTTAGTTCTTCTAAGATACTTAAGAATGCTCTTGACAGCAATCCAATGATCAAATCCCGGATTCCCTTGATATCGGCTCGTCATACTCAATGCGAACGCCACATCAGGTCTAGTGCAAAGCATAGCATACATGATCGAACCAACCACGTTGGAGTAAGGAATTACAGCCATGCGATTCTTGTCACTGTCCGTTTTAGGACATTGACTATTTGATAACTTGACACCATGGACCATTGGTAAGTTACCTCTTTTCGATTCATGCATGTCAAAACGCTTTAGGACTTTGTCAATATATGTAGACTAGGATAGTCCGAGCAGTCTCTTTGATCTATCCCGATAGATCTTAATCCCTAAGATGTAGGCTGCTTCTCCCAAGTCTTTCATGGAGAAATTACTCGATAACCAAACTTTTACTGTTTGCAACATTGCAACATCGTTTCCCATAAGTAGTATATCATCAACATATAGTACTAAGAAAACGACTGAGCTCCCACTTGTCTTCTTGTAAACACAAGCCTCTTCTGAGTTTTGTTCGAAACCAAATTGTTTATGGTTTCATCAAAACGTTTGTTCCAGCTTCTAGATGCTTGCTTGAGTCCAGAAATGGACCTTTGAAGTTTGCAAACCTTGGTTGCATTCTTCGACGTGAAACCTTCAGGTTGCATCATGTATACATCCTCAAGTAGGTTTCCATTTAGGAAAGCTGTTTTCACATCCATTTGCCAAATCTCATAATCAAAATGAGCGGCAATTGCAAGCAATATTCTGATGGATTTGAATATGGCTACTGGAGAGAAAGTCTCGTCATAGTCAACACCTTGCCTTTGACGATATCCTTTCGCTACTAACCTAGCTTTGTAGGTACTAACCTTTCCATCCATGTCTGTCTTCTTCTTGAAGATCCACCTGCACCCAATGGGTTTTATCCCTTCGGGTGGATCAACCAAAGTCCACACTTGGTTAGTATACATGGAGTCCATTTCAGAATTCATGGCTTCAAGCCATGCTTTAGATTCTGGACTAGTAAGAGCTTCTTCGTAGTCGGGTTCATCGTCTAACACGGGAACCAGTTTGTCATCTCCCACTAGAAAACCATATCTAACTGGGAGTTCACGAATTCTTTGAGACCTACGAGTGGGATATGACACTTGTGTTTCATCTAGTGAAACGGGTTCAGGTTCAACTTCTTCCGCGTTTTCAACATGTGATTCCTCTTGAACTTCCTCAAGTTCAATCACGCTTCCATTATGTGTTTCTTCCAGAAACTCTTTCTCTAGAAACACAGCGTGTTTGGATACTATTACCTTTTGGTCATCTGGATGATAAAAGTAATATCCCATAGTTTCCTTTGGGTATCCAATGAAGAAACACTTGTCAGATTTGGGATCTAATTTATCTGACACAATACGTTTGACGTATGCTGAACATCCCCATATTCTCATGAAAGAGAAGATGGGTTTTCTACCAACGAACAGTTCGAATGGTGTGGAACTGGCGGATTTGGTTGGAACTCGGTTTAAGGTAAATAGGGCAGTTTCTAAGGCATAGCCCCAGAATGATTTTGGAAGAGAAGTGGTGCTCATCATGGATCGTACCATATCTAGTAAGGTGCGATTTCTCCTTTCTGATACACCATTGTGTTGTGGTGTATAAGGAGGTGTCCATTGTGAGCATATTCCACATTCATTTAGATAACTCATAAATTCTTCAGAAAGATATTCTCCACCTCGATCAGATCGAAGTATCTTGATAGTCTTTCCTGTTTGATTCTCAACTTCATTCTTATAGCATTTGAATTTCTCAAAAGCTTCTGACTTGTGCTTCATCAAATAGATATAACCATATATGGTATGATCATCTATGAAGCTAATGAAGTATCTGAATCCTCATCTTGCTTGGACTGACATAGGACCACATACATCTGAATGTATTAATCCTAGAGTGTCTAATACACGCTGACCTTTATTGCTAAAGGGTGTCTTTGTCATTTTTCCTTTTAAACATGACTCACATGTTCCCATTGATTCACAATCAATTGAGTCTATAAGCCCATCTTGATATAGCTTAAGCATGCGTCTCTGGTTTATATGGCCTAAACGACAATGCCACAAGTAAGTTGAATTATCTAATCTAAGTCTTTTGGTATCAATTGTGAAAGCAGAAACTTTATCATTCAGAATATAAATCCCATTCAATGATATTCCTGAAAAATAGAAAACTTTGTTTCTATAAAATTCGCAATTATTGTTCTTAATTGAAACATGAAAGCCATCTTCTACTAGACAGCTAATGGAAATAATGTTACGAGACGTATCTGGAACATACAAACAGTTCCTTAACACTACTACAAGTCCTGATGGTAGATGTAGATCATAGTTTCCAATTGCGAGTGCGGCAACCCTTGCACCATTTCCAACTCGCAAGTTTATGTCCCCTTTCTTCAATTCCCTAGTCTAATTTGGTTCCTGCATATTCATACAAATATGAGATCCACACCCGGTATCTAATACCCAAGATTCAGACTGCGAAATTGAGTTAATTTCAATATAGAACATACCAGAAGTTGAAGCACCATCCTTTCCCTTCTTGAGAGAAGCTAGGTACTCCTTGCAATTTCTCCTCCAATGCCCATCTTTACCACAGAAATGGCATTCCCCTTTGGGCTTCTTGACTTGCTTTCCTTTGGCCTGGGCTGAATTGCCTCCCTTGTTCTTCTTGGGATATTTAGGATTGGGAAAATTCCCTTTCCTCTTCTTTGATCCCTCAATCACAAGAGGGCGTATCACCTTATCTTTCTTCAGGTTGGGCTCAACAGTTTTGAGCATATTGGCAAGCTCTTCAAGAGAGGTATGTAAGTCATTCATTTGGTAGTTCATGGTGAACTGTGAATAACTATCCGGGAGGGATTAAAGAAGCAAGTCTACACTGAGTTCATGATCCATCGCAAAGCCAATACTTGAAAGTTTGGTGATATAGCCAATCATCTTGACACAATGTGTCATAACAGATGTGCCATCTTGCATCCTGCAGCGAAACAACAGTTTTGATATCTCAAAACGTTCGAGTCTATTTTCCAAACAACTCCTTTAAGTGTATGACAATAGAATAGGCATCCATCTCCTCATGTTGCCTTTGCAGATCTGGTGTCATCGATGCAAGTATAATGCACCCGACGTGTTCATCATCGGATTTATGCTTCTGATAGGCATCAATCTCTTCAATGGGTGCATCATCGGCTGGAAGAACGGGTATCGATGTATCCAGTACATACACTATCTCTTCGAACTTCAAAACAATTTTGAGGTTACGAAATCAGTCGGCGAAGTTTGAACCATTCAACTTGTTATCGGTAAGGATATTTCTTAGATCGGTTTTCGACATGATTGTTTTTAGAGTACGATTTGATAAAATTAACCTGAGAGTGAGAAAAGTGACGGATGTTATTCATTTGTTTAATTCACTTACAATTTAAATACGTTGGACTTTTATGTTTTAAATTGCTCCCACTATTTTACCAAATTAATACCCCTCTATATTAATTCGAAGGATATTCACAATTCCTTTAGTGAGCTAGAATTCTAACTCCTGAAATTTCACCTTGAGTTTACTCAACAAGCTAGTTTCATTCATTAGGTAGATTCATGTAATCAATCACATCAAAACATGTGATTTCTAGGTTGTTGGGTTACTAACCACATTAGTAACTGATATGTGTCGTCTATCAATCCCAACCATATTGCCCATTAGGTTAGAACAACATGAGTTTACTCATCCAATTATTCTATCCTAATTTAAGCATTACCCCATATTCGTGAAAAACAATTTTTCGATAATTCAGGTGTTACCATAAGACCCCGAGCTTGAGTTTACTCAACAACCCAAAGGCCCCCAGTACTGCCAGCTGAATTATAATATTAGGGAGGGGCAATCGATTTTAATAACTTGCTTATTTACTTAACTTTTGATTAGTGAGGGATTTTATTTAAGTCTCATAATCTAACCTAGTCTTGATTTGCTTTAGCACATATCAAACATTCATATATTCAACATTGACAATTATGGGCATATCTCTAAGTTTATTCCGTTGAGCCAGAAACGGAATAAAGGGTCACCCTAGGGAAATACTAACTATTACATATTTCTCTTTGGGTCCTCCATCTTCTCCTTGGCGCCTTGAATTACAACAATATTCTATTTCTAAGAAAACTTCAATTTACTTGAAGGGATTTGGATGAGAAGAGAAATACAATAGAGAGTAAGAGAAGGCAGGACACGCAGGTCCTATTTAAATACCAAAAGACTAAATAACTATTATAGAGGGTCTAATATGTCCATAACGTCAAACATGCATAGACTCAATTAAATTAAATTTAATTGGTTTGGTTGATTACATAAACTATTTATGTAATATTTGAGTTAATCAAATTAACAACTTAAATTAATTTTCATCCAATTTTAATTATGCATATCCTAATTAATTCGTATAATTCATTTAATGCTTTGAATTACTTATATCAAATATTTAGGTAAAACAAACTTTTAAATAAATTGATTTTGACAATCAAAACAAAATATTATATTTTGAAACATATATATATATATCTATATTTAAAACGGGTCTTTTAAAACACTTTAAAAAAACGGTACCAACGATTGGGCCGGGCCGATTTAATCGGCCCGACCCTTTGGCATAGCTGCTGCCCTACGGCAGCAGCTAGCGGCCAGCCGCTGCTGCCTCAGTGGCAGCAGCATCCGCCGCTACTGGTTGCTGCCGCAAGGCAGCAACCAGTCGCAATAGCGGTCGGGCAACATCTATTGATATATATTTTTTTAATTAAATATATATATATAATTGTTCTAAAACAGTTTCAAAACAATTTTCAGAATATTAGTTTTATCTTTTAGATTTAATAAAACAAAACGTTTTAATTATCTAACTATAAAACCTTTAGGTTTTGTTTAAACGATTATCAACCGAAATAATCAGGAACTATGCATAATCAGTTTTAATTAACAAGTAATCAAAACTTATTTATCGTTAGATTAATTGAACTAACCGATTAATTAATTTATCCTAACAATAAATCTATTCAATCAGATTAAATAACCCTTTTATTTACATATATGAAATAACAGATTAACATAGGCTCTGATACCAATGTAGGAAAATAGACAAGCCTAGGCATAGCGGAATAATAAAATTTTATCTATTTTATCTTTTTCCCTTTTCCAAGATCTGTTAATTGTTATTTCATATAAAGAGGGATAGAAAGTAATAGCTTTATTGAAGAACTATCTACCGTTGCAAACGAAGTGCCCACAACTTGTTATTATCAACTCGTGAACCACGAACGTTTGATTCAACACAAAACAAAAACTAATCAGTAATCAACCTTTAATGAATAGCAATCGCAATGATTGCCTCTAACAGAAATCGATACGAGATCAAAGAGGGAGTAAGAAATAAAGTACATTAGCCGAGACGACGACGGAACAATTCCTTCTCCTCCTGTATATTGTGTTGGCCGAAATTCTGAGGTTGGGGGTCTATTTATAGACTTCCAAAACCCTAATCTCAGTTGTGTTAGGAATTTAATTAATTGGAATCTTATTCTGAATAGGATTCCTAATTAGATAATTAAATAAACACTTTAATATTATCTAAATAATAACTAATTATATTTAGATAATTATTATTAATCAAATTAATAATTAATTAATGTTAGGGATAATTAATTAGAGTTTTAATTGCATAAAACATCCAATTAATATTATAAGATAATTCTTTAGTTTAATTTATAATCATAATCTAATTACAATTATTAAACTAAATTAATATCCCTAACTAATATATAAATTTCGGCCCATGTGTCTATGTCCCGCTAATTACGTTTTCGTCCTCTGATTCCAAGTACCATATGCGACCCATTAGGTTCTTTATTGCCACTAGCCGTATATATCCTTTGAAATTATTCATCACGATTAATTTCAACATATATATAACGGAATACCGTCGCGAGCTGTTACTAGCAGAACCTATGATATTCCCCCAGAGCAATTAAGAAGTCAGGTTGATAACTGACGTTAACCTTTCTGTATTAGGTACAGTATAATACGATCCTTCATCAACTATATCCTGTCAGTCAATTCCTTATAACCATGGAATGTGTCAAGGTTACATATAACGAAGAGTCCGATTTTACTTGTACAGGTTGAATTCACTCTGAAAAGATAAGTTAAGTTAAATGTTCATTTCTACTCTTAACTGTATCACCTTGCAAGGATTTCAGTCAATTCACCACAAGCGGCCATTTGGATATATCTCCCACTTATCAGGAGTGACGAATGCTCAATCTGACATTAATTATTCTGCAATTACTTTGTGTGATACCCAACCTTGCTCTCACACACCGTAGGCTCTCACCTATTGGATCGTGCTCGCACAGAATCAAAGTATTAGACTCCATAATCCAGAATCACTAATTAACGAATGTTTGAGTCTGAGGATTAGTTATACCTACTAATACCAATGAGATGAACAGTTGACACATTAGATAAATCAATCCATTCTGTTATCTCAAGTCGGGTCCCAATCCTAATGAACTCCTTCACCGGATCCATGGTACTGTCTAGATATCCGAATATCTAAAGCTTGTGAGATCAGCTTTCTGTCTCGATAGAAAACACTATTACATGCAAGTCTCAACAGTAATATGCCAACCCCTATAACATATTACTTGACTTGGGTTTACTTTAAGTTTATTGGTCTATTATAAAGTACAGTCTCACTTCATGCTTGTATGAACACTTTATAACTACTTAAATAAACTTAGGGTTACTTTCTTTATGAAAGATTCTTGCCTTTATATATAGTTATATTTTAATGCTATATATCTGATTAAACAAATGATCAAATAAACAATTTATTCATTAATATTAATATCCTAAAACAATTGTCTTTAGGACACTAAACTCCAACATTCTCCCACTTCGACTAAAGCCAATTGTTCCTGAAACTAATACCAGAAGAACTAAGATGTCTATCATGAGCTCTTTGTGGTAATGGCTTGGTCAACGGATCTGCAACGTTGTCCTCAGTGGGCACCTTTTCTATTCTCACATCTCCCCTGGCTATGATCTCCCTAATGAGATGATATCGCTTGAGATAATGTTTGGATAAATTATGAGTCTGTGGTTCCTTTGCTTGTGCAATGGCTCCATTGTTATCACAGTACATAGTAATGGGATTCACAATGTCAGGTACCACTCCTAGTTCTGTTATGAACTTCCTAATCCAAACAGCCTCCTTTGCCGCTGCTGTAGCTGCGATGTACTCTGATTCAGTTGACGAGAAAGCAACACTTCCTTGCTTGGAACTCTTCCAACTAACTGAACCTCCATTCAGGATAAACTGGTATCCTGATTGGGATCTATAATCATTTTCATCAGTCAGATGACTAGCATCTGAATATCCTTCAATTTTCAATTCTCCTTGTCCATATATGAGGAACATGTCTTTAGTTCTTCTAAGATACTTAAGAATGCTCTTGAAAGCAATCCAATGATCAAATCCCGGATTCCCTTGATATCGGCTCGTCATACTCAATGCGAACGCCACATCAGGTCTAGTGCAAAGCATAGCATACATGATCGAACCAACCGCGCTGGAGTAAGGAATTACAGCCATGCGATTCTTGTCACTGTCCGTTTTAGGACATTGACTATTTGATAACTTGACACCATGGACCATTGGTAAGTTACCTCTTTTCGATTCATGCATGTCAAAATGCTTTAGGACTTTGTCAATATATGTAGACTAGGATAGTCCGAGCAGTCTCTTTGATCTATCCCGATAGATCTTAATCCCTAAGATGTAGGCTGCTTCTCCCAAGTCTTTCATGGAGAAATTACTCGATAACCAAACTTTTACTGTTTGCAACATTGCAACATTGTTTCCCATAAGTAGTATATCATCAACATATAGTACTAAGAAAATGACTGAGCTCCCACTTGTCTTCTTGTAAACACAAGCCTCTTCTGAGTTTTGTTCGAAACCAAATTGTTTATGGTTTCATCAAAACGTTTGTTCCAGCTTCTAGATGCTTGCTTGAGTCCATAAATGGACCTTTGAAGTTTGCAAACCTTGGTTGCATTCTTCGACGTGAAACCTTCAGGTTGCATCATGTATACATCCTCAAGTAGGTTTCCATTTAGGAAAGCTGTTTTCACATCCATTTGCCAAATCTCATAATCAAAATGAGCGGCAATTACAAGCAATATTCTGATGGATTTGAACATAGCTACTGGAGAGAAAGTCTCGTCATAGTCAACACCTTGCCTTTGACGATATCCTTTCGCTACTAACCTAGCTTTGTAGGTACTAACCTTTCCATCCATGTCTGTCTTCTTCTTGAAGATCCACCTGCACCCAATGGGTTTTATCCCTTCGGGTGGATCAACCAAAGTCCACACTTGGTTAGTATACATGGAGTCCATTTCAGAATTCATGGCTTCAAGCCATGCTTTAGATTCTGGACTAGTAAGAGCTTCTTCGTAGGTTTCGGGTTCATCGTCTAACACGGGAACCAGTTTGTCATCTCCCACTAGAAAACCATATCTAACTGGGAGTTCACGAATTCTTTAAGACCTACGAGTGGGATATGACACTTGTGTTTCATCTAGTGAAACGGGTTCAGGTTCAACTTCTTCCGCGTTTTCAACATGTGATTCCTCTTGAACTTCCTCAAGTTCAATCACGCTTCCATTATGTGTTTCTTCCAGAAACTCTTTCTCTAGAAACACAGCGTGTTTGGATACTATTACCTTTTGGTCATCTGGATGATAAAAGTAATATCCCATAGTTTCCTTTGGGTATCCAATGAAGAAACACTTATCAGATTTGGGATCTAATTTATCTGACACAATACGTTTGACGTATGCTGAACATCCCCATATTCTTATGAAAGAGAAGATGGGTTTTCTACCAACGAACAGTTCGAATGGTGTGGAACTGGCGGATTTGGTTGGAACTCGGTTTAAGGTAAATAGGGCAGTTTCTAATGCATAGCCCCAGAATGATTTTGGAAGAGAAGTGGTGCTCATCATGGATCGTACCATATCTAGTAAGGTGCGATTTCTCCTTTCTGATACACCATTGTGTTGTGGTGTATAAGGAGGTGTCCATTGTGAGCATATTCCACATTCATTTAGATAACTCATAAATTCTTCAAAAAGATATTCTCCACCTCGATCAGATCGAAGTATCTTGATAGTCTTTCCTGTTTGATTCTCAACTTCATTCTTATAGCATTTGAATTTCTCAAAAGCTTCTGACTTGTGCTTCATCAAATAGATATAACCATATATGGTATGATCATCTATGAAGCTAATAAAGTATCTGAATCCTCCTCTTGCTTGGACTGACATAGGACCACATACATCTGAATGTATTAATCCTAGAGTGTCTAATACACGCTGACCTTTATTGCTAAAGGGTGTCTTTGTCATTTTTCCTTTTAAACATGACTCACATGTTCCCATTGATTCACAATCAATTGAGTCTATAAGCCCATCTTGATGTAGCTTAAGCATGCGTCTCTGGTTTATATGGCCTAAACGACAATGCCACAAGTAAGTTGAATTATCTAATCTAAGTCTTTTGGTATCAATTGTGAAAGCAGAAACTTTATCATTCAGAATATAAATCCCATTCAATGATATTCCTGAAAAATAGAAAACTTTGTTTCTATAAAATTCGCAATTATTGTTCTTAATTGAAACATGAAAGCCATCTTCTACTAGACAGCTAATGGAAATAATGTTACGAGACGTATCTGGAACATACAAACAGTTCCTTAACACTACTACAAGTCCTGATGGTAGATGTAGATCATAGTTTCCAATTGCGAGTGCGGCAACCCTTGCACCATTTCCAACTCGCAAGTTTATGTCCCCTTTCTTCATTCCCTAGTCTAATTTGGTTCCTGCATATTCATACAAATATGAGATCCACACCCGGTATCTAATACCCAAGATTCAGACTGCGAAATTGAGTTAATTTCAATATAGAACATACCAGAAGTTGAAGCACCATCCTTTCCCTTCTTGAGAGAAGCTAGGTACTCCTTGCAATTTCTCCTCCAATGCCCATCTTTACCACAGAAATGGCATTCCCCTTTGGGCTTCTTGACTTTCTTTCCTTTGGCCTGGGCTGAATTGCCTCCCTTGTTCTTCTTGGGATATTTAGGATTGGGAAAATTCCCTTTCCTCTTCTTTGATCCCTCAATCAGAAGAGGGGTATCACCTTATCTTTCTTCAGGTTGGGCTCAACAGTTTTGAGCATATTGGCAAGCTCTTCAAGAGAGGTATGTAAGTCATTCATTTGGTAGTTCATGGTGAACTGTGAATAAATATTCGGGAGGGATTAAAGAAGCAAGTCCACACTTAGTGTTGAAACACCTTTCCACATAATTTTGATTTGACAAAATTGTTTAAGTATAAATTAAAATACATATTCTAAACACACTAAGTTTAAATGCTTTGATTTATTCTACTAATGTGTTTGTTCAATGTTGAGTTATAAATGTTATAAGTATTGGAAGGTCCAAGCCCAATACGGAAGCCAAGGCCCAAGTCAAACAACTCAGTACACTTGGCCCACGTATGTCAAGACGTTGCCGTTTTGATGCAAAACGCAACTCAGCAAACGGAAGGATCTAGAAGACCTTCGGGAACAACTTCAAAATGAAGCTGCTGAGTAGTCTCGACAAAGCGTACAAGACAGCAGCTGGCAAAGGAAAACTTCCAGACAAAGTGTTTCCTCTTTTGGCAAAGTTCAGACGACACAGTATGCTGTCCAGTTGACTTTACCATAAAAGGAGAGACCATCTGCTGAGCTGACCGAGGACAGAAGATACACGATTCTGATTGGCCGAGAGCTCTGTGCAAGTCAGGATGACAACGACATATAGCCGTTTCCCTCTAACGGTTATTTCGAAATTCGAAATGACCGAATGCCCAGACGTCTCTATAAATAGTGCCATCAAAAGCTTCACAAGTGACAGAACTTGATCAAGCCATTACGCTGACCAAATCTCTACAAGTTCTGCAAGCCAAGAAGCAAAGCAAATTTCTTACACTACAATTTTCTCATCTTTGTAAAAGTCTAGAGTGATTGTAAAATCGTCTAAAGTGTCTTAGCACATCTTTGTATTAGGACAAAACACTTATCATTTCTAGAGATAGAAAGGAGAGGCTGAGTACTCGGTTTTAAGTACTCAGCGGACAGATTAGGATTGAGTAGAAGTATAGAGGAAGGTACTCTTGTCATACTCAATTGCTGATATTGTAAAAGGTTTGAGGCTCTACCTTTAAAGAGCTCAGTAGAGGATTTGAAATCTCGGAAGTATTCCGGGGACAGGACGTAGGCTTAGAAGAAGCCGAACCTGGATAAATCTGCTGAGTGAAGTATTTCTTACCTTAACTCCTTATTTATATTGCTTGCTTTAAATAATCAAAACTGACCAAGTGAAGAGGTCAAGTTGAGTTGTGCGCGTTGAACGTCTGAGCTCAGGAATAGACTCTAAGTGCTATCTCCTGACTCAAGCTAAGAAACTGACCTAGTCACCTGTTGACTAAGCCAGCATCTTACTGTTTACCCAGCGCTGCTGTTCAAAACCCTTTTTTTAGAAAAAGAAGTCTGCCTAAATTGTAAAAAGTTTAAATAGTTCCTAACCCCCCCCCCCCCCCTTGGAACTATACTTGCAACTAAACAAGGGACCAACAAGTGGTATCAGAGCACTAAAAGCTCACTTTAAAAGGTCTAACAACCTTGAGCTGATCCCTACCATGGGCGAAAACAGCACTCGGTTTCTCCCTGGAAACCAAACAACTCAAATACTGCTTGAGGGGCTGTCCATTACTAGGCCTCCCCTATTCTTCGGGTCAAACTATACCTTCTGGAAGAATAGGATGAAAAACTTCATTCAGGCTACAAACATGAGTGCCTGGCTATCTATAGTCCAAGGCCCGTTTGTACCTGTCGAGGTTGTGGCTGGCCAAACAGTTATAAAAGCTGAGGCCAAATGGACAGAGGATGATCTTAAGAAGCTTCAAAACCATGCTTCGGCTATCAATATGCTTCACTGTGCGCTCGATGCTGCAGAATATAACAAAATCTCAGGTTGTGAGTCGGCATAAGAGATCTGGAAAAAGCTGGAAGTCACCTACGAGGGAACAAACAAAGTAAAAGAATCCAAGGTGAATCAGCAGATGAGACTGTACGAGCTGTTCGAGATGAACAATGATGAGGGCATTTCAGACATGAACGCAAGGTTCACCAACATCATTAATGAGCTCAAGAGACTTGGGAAAATCTTCACTAAGGAAGAACAAGTCAAAAAGATACTCAGGAGTCTTCCGAAAGACTGGCAAGCAAAGAAGACAGCAGTTGAGGAAGCTCAGGATTTAACCACCTACAAATATGACGAACTCATCGGTTCATTACTGACCCATGAGATATCCATGAAAAACTTTGAGGTGAAGGAAAAATCTGATGACAAGAAGCAGAAGTCACTTGTCATGAAAGCTGACTCCATTGACGGGAGTTCAACTGATGATGAGGAGATGGCTATGTTCACAAGGAAGATGAAAAGGCTATTCAGGAAGAGTGACAAATACTCTAAAAAGCCTTACAAAAAGTTTGATAAGTATAAGGCTGACTCAAGTGACAGCAAATACAAAAAGGACAGCTCAAAGCCCATTACATGCTTTGAGTGCCATCAAACTGGCCATATTAAGTCAAACTGCCCTACGCTGAGGAAAGACAAGAAGAGTGGGAAGAAGGCAATGGTGGCTACTTGGAGCGACAGTGATGAGTCTTCATCCACAGAAACTGACGCCACCGAGTCAGCGAAGATATGCTTCATGGCTGACGAACTTGCTGAGCCATGCGTCTCTGAGCATGCTGGCCCATCTATCGCATCAGATGATGAGGAGCAATCAAATGAGGTAATTTCTCTTCCCCGGCTCAGAAATGATATGGTTAATGCCCTGAGTGATCTCTATACACTTGTCAAGAAGTGTAATAAGAAAGTTAGAGCACTCAGCAGGCGTTGTGACGAAGTGGAAGAGGTCAAACTCAGTGACCTCAGATTTCTTCTTCAGGACAACTCAACTCTGCATGATAATATGAAAATCATTGCTGAGTCTGTCTCTGAAGTCCAATCAGTCTCAAAGAAACTGAGGAAGGACGTCACAACTATCCAGAACCAACTAAAGGTTCCTAAGAAAAATAACATTCCTCTGAGAACTCAGTACCAAGGTACTCAGCAGAGATGGAATCCCCAGCGAAAAGTCTAGTGTGACTTTTGTGGGAAGTTAGGACACACCACTAAGGTGTGCTGGCACGCTCAGCACTGGGGTGCTGACAAGTCAGTAAAAAATCCTAAACAGAAGGTCAGTTGTGACTTCTGTGGAAAGAATGGCCATACTGTCCATGTATGTCGCCATAACATAAAATATGATGCTATACCTGTTGCACCTAACAAGTCAGGACCCAAAAAGAATTGGGTACCTAAAAGTAACTAGCTACAATGCAGGTAAGCCTGAGATGTGCCGAGAAGTCAAAGATGTGGTATATTGACAGCGCATGCTCAAGGCATATGACGGGTGATGAAACTCAGTTCATCACGTTTGAGCGTAAACGAGGAGGGAGCGTAAGTTTTGGAGACAACAAGAAGGGTAAGATAGTAGGGTCAGGAACCATCGGAGGTAATCCTACTATTGAATCTGTCTCCCTAGTCAGCGAACTCAAATATAACTTACTCAGCGTAGCTCAGCTATGTGACAATGGGAGAAAAGTTATATTTGATGCTACTGGATGTAAAATATACGAGGGTAAAACAAATGAGTTAATTTTAACTGCCCCTCGGATAGATAATGTCTTTACGCTAGACTTAGAAAAAAAAGTTTTCAAAAACTGTGTGCTTAGTAACAAAGGAAGAAAATTCCTAGCTATGGCACAGGAGACTTGGTCATGTAAGCATGGACCTCCTGGCCAAACTAGCAAGAAAGCAATTGGTTGAGGGACTGCCTGAACTTAAATTTCAAAAAGATCAATTATGCCACGATTGCCAAGCTGGAAAACAAACCAAACAATCTTTTCACAGTAAAAACATTGTCTCAACTAAACGTCCGTTAGAGTTACTACACTTGGATCTCTTTGGTCCAGTCCAGCCGCTGAGTCTGGGTGGAAGAAGATTTTCCTTGGTCATTGTAGATGACTTCTCTCGGTATACGTGGGTCATCTTGCTGACCAGCAAGGATGAGACTTTTGAGACATTTTCAAATTTGGTTAAAAAAATTGAAAATGAAAAAGACCTAAAATTAGCTCATATCCGTAGTGATAACGGTGGAGAATTCAAAAACCAAAAGTTTATTGAATTCTGTGAAGCCAGCGGCATTGACCACAATTTTTCTGCTCCTAGAGCACCTCAGCAAAATGGGGTTGTAGAAAGGAAGAACAGAACTCTGGTTGAAATAGCCAGGACAATGCTGGATGAGCATAGGCTTCCAAAGTATTTTTGGGGAGAGGCTGTTAACACAGTGTGCTACATTCTTAATAGGGCTCTAGTTAGACCTATACTCAAGAAAACCCCCTATGAACTTTGGAAAGGACGAAAGCCCAATATTGGATACTTTCGTGCCTTTGGCTGTAGATGTTTTATTTTAAATACCAAAGATAGCTTAGCAAAGTTTGATTCAAAAGCTGATGAGGCTATCTTTTTGGGCTACTCAACAAACAGCAAAGCATGCAGAGTTTTTAATAAGCGAACTCAAGTTTTAGAAGAGTCAATACATGTAGAGTTCGATGAAACTGACCCTGCAGGTAGATACCAGCCGCTGACCGAAGATGATCCAAACTCAGTAACCATTGCTGACCCAGAACCAGCTACTGAGTCATTCACAAAAAGGCTGACCAAGAGTAAGAGTGAACCTAAGATTACTTTTGCTGACCCATCTACTTCTGTAGAGATTGTTGAAACAGGAACAGCACAAGACATAAATCTACCCAAAGAAATAAGGATTCCAAGAGGGCACTCCGAAAGTGCAATCCTTGATTCTGCTGGGAATACCCTGATGACTAGGAATCAACTCAGGAAGTACCTCAGCAATGTTGCTTTCGTCTCAGTACAAGAACCGAAGAATTTCGCTGAAGCTGAGTACGATGAATTCTGGATGAACGCAATGCAAGAGGAGCTCGATCAATTTTGAAGAAATGATGTATGGGAGTTAGTGCCTCATCCAAAGAGTCAAAAGACCATCGGAACAAGATGGGTCTTCAGGAACAAGATGGACAAACAAGGAAACGTAGTCAGGAACAAAGCAAGGCTTATAGCTCAGGGCTACAGTCAGCAAGAAGGTATAGACTACGGTGAGACTTTTGCCCCAGTGGCAAGGCTAGAGGCAATTAGAATACTGTGTGCATATGCATCTTACATGAATTTTAAATTATTTCAAATGGATGTCAAAAGTGCATTTCTTAATGGAGTTATAAACGAGGAGGTTTATGTAAATCAACCTCCAGGTTTTGAGGACCCTAAATTCCCAAACCATGTTTATAAACTCAAAAAGGCTCTGTACGGCCTCAAACAAGCACCACGTGCTTGGTATGAGAGGCTGACCAGTTTCCTGCTGACTAGAAATTACGTCAGGGGTAAAGCTGATACAACCTTATTCATTAAGAAAAAGGGTAAAGATACCCTGCTGGCCCAAATTTATGTTGATGATATAATATTTGGTGCAACTAACGAATCAATGTGCAAGGAGTTTAGCAAACAAATGCAGACTGAGTTTGAAATGTCCATGATGGGAGAACTCAACTTCTTCCTCGGTCTTCAAATTAAACAAGGAAAGAATGGCATCTTCATCAGTCAAGCCAAATATGCCAATGAGATCTTAAAGAAATATGACTTGGAAAATTGCAAGCCAATATCCACTCCTATGGGCACTGACACTGTCCTCTGCGCTGATGAGAATGGTAAGTCAGTAGACAGCAAGTTATATCGAGGTATGATAGGCTCTCTACTTTACTTAACAGCCAGTAGACCGGACATTCAGTTTTCAGTATGCTACTGTGCTAGATATCAATCTAACCCTAAGGAATCTCATTACATTGCTGTAAAAAGGATCCTTAGATATTTGCAAAGCTCAGTGAACGCAGGTTTGTGGTATCCAAATACTCATGATTTTACACTCATTGGATACACTGACGCTGACTATGGACGAGATAAGCTGGAACAAAAAAGCACCTCTAGAGGATGCCACTTCTTAGGAAGCTGTCTTGTATCCTGGTTCAGCAAAAAGCAGGCGTCAGTAGCCCTGTCCACCACTGAAGCTGAGTACATTGCTGCTGGTCATTGTGTTGCTCAAGTCCTATGGATCAAGCAACAACTTGAAGATTATGGTGTTCAAACGAAGACAATTGAAGTCAAATGTGACAACAAAAGTGCAATTGATCTTTCCAAGAACCCAATTCAACACAGCAGAATGAAGCATGTCAGCATCAGACATCACTTCATTAGAGACCATGTACTCAAGGGTGAGATCAAGCTGACTTTTGTCCTAACGGACGAACAGCTTGCTGATATCTTCACGAAGCCACTGGCCCGTGAGCAGTTCAGCATACTGAGAGAAGCAATTGGTATGTTTAATCCTCTTCAGTAAATTCCTTGCTAAATGAATATGAATGCTGAGTGGATTACATGCTGAATGATTTTTTTTTATTTGCTGAGTATCTCATTGAAACTGACTGAATATACAATACTGAGTAAACTTGCACACTGAGTAAATTAGTTTAGAACTTGAACTTAAAATCATCCTTAAATGATGCACTGACCACTCAGAATATCAAACGCTTGACATTCTAAATACTGAGTGATTAATCCGTTAGCATAAATGCAAAGCACGCGTATAGCCTAGGATGATGTATTCGCCGTAATGTGTCATAAATGTCAGGATCATTGTCGGTACATGATCCCAAGGCAAAACTGACACATGGATTCGATTAAGATCCACACCGTTCATTTCGTCTATAAATTATGGGTATTTCCCCATCTTTTACTCTTTACGCTTAATCAATTCTAAGGCAAAGAATACTCTTTCTCTCTTAAATCCTTCTAAAACCTTTCCCATCTTCAAACTATGACTAAGATTTCCTGCAATGTCTCCGGTGCCGGCCACCAAAAGTCCAGCTCCGATGAACCTTCACGAAACCCCTCTACACCGAGCAAGGGTAAAACTGGCCAAACTTCTGGCCAAGGGAAAGCTGTTAAGATCAGGACCTATTCCAAGGTGTTCAAAAATGTCCGCGAATGGAAGGTTGAGCCCTCCAGATGGGTCTCTGAGCATTTCGTGCAACACGAACAGCCATTTGCTGAATGGATTTCCAAAAATGAGTGGACTGGACTGTTCTCCGTCAGAGATAAAACCTATCCTGACCTTGTGAAGGAGTTCTACCACAATCTCAAGGTCGCAAATGACAATGCTGACTACCTATGCACCGAGGTAAAAGGGAGAACTATCTTCGTCAATCCTCTCTACATAGGAAATCTCCTCCAGCTCAAAACTGAGGGAGCAAGGCTGAGGAGATCAGGAGATCAGGACAAGACAAACTACGACCATACCTTCTGCAAACCCGAGGGCTACTCAGGAGAGGTCTCAGCATCTTCAATAGGTCAGCACCAGAAGATGGCTCACTACCTGCTGAGTTACTTCATCTACCCAAAAATCAACTGCACTACGTCAGCAACCAACTTTGAACAGTGCTTCATATGGCACATGCTGACATACACCCCCATAAACATGCCTGTCTTCCTTGTTGCTGGGTTCTTACGCAGCACGGGTACACTGAGGTTAGGGTCAATCATTACCAGGATCCTCATCGACCACAAGATCGATCTCGAAGGAGAGGAATCCTTCAGAGGCACAGAAATCACAGCTGGCTCGCTGAGGGCACTTAAATTTGGACAACCCTTGAAGAAGGGAAAAGCTGCTGCTGCTGAGCAAACTGACCAAGCTGACGAAGCTGTTGCTGAGCCAAAGAAAGGGCGAAGAACTAAGGCCCCAGCTTCTCGCAAGAGAAAATCTGCTGAGACTCCTTCACCAAACGTTGAGTCTCCAGCAAAGAGGCAAAGATCAGCTGGTAAGTCAGCTGAGAAGAGAAACAGGCAAGATGAGCCTGGCACTGAGGAAGCTGCTGAGCTACCTCAGAAGAAGCAGAAGCCTTTAACACTGGCACCTCTAGAAGCTATGCCGACAGACTTCATTGTACCGGGTGATTCTTACTTCACCCAGTGTCAAGGTACAGGTGCTGAGTCTGAGGAGCATGAGGTCCAGTTAGATGACCACTTCATCTCCCAAGTTGAGGAAGAACTTGATGGAGACAGCACTACTAAAGAAGAAGCTGAAACCAGCGATCAGGATGTCGCTGATGAATCTGAGGAATATGACAGCGAAATTGAGGTTGAGGATGCCAACACTGGGTTAGCTGGTGGAAATGTGCAAACTAACACCGAGTTAGCTGCTGGAGTTGAGCAAGTTGAGCAAGTTGAGCAAGATGAGCAAGATGACCAGACCCATACTGAGCACAAGGAACCTTCTCCTACTCACTCAGAAGAACCTGCTCATCATACCACTCCACCACGTAGAAGGCAAAAGCTGGTCAAGGCCAGTGAGAAGATGGTCAGTGAACTTCCTGTGCAATCACCATCTATTCCTGAACTTGTCCTCTCTAAGACAACAAAGGATCCTTCTACTGTCAAACTGACATTCTTCAAGCGGCAATCCACTTCAACTTCCTCCGCGCCATTAGAAAAACAAGCCTCTGTTTCTTCTCAACAGGAACATGCTGACCATAACACTTCAACCACTTCAACTAGTCAGGTTGAACCGACCACTGCTCATGCCGTCTCCTCAAGCATGGTGCTGACTCCCCATCCTTCCGCCGTCAGCAAAGACAGTGTTCGGGTTATTACTTCCACAACAAACCTCTCTGCTGATCAATCAACATTACCTCCAATTCAAGTGCAGATTGAGCCAACTCATCCAGTCACTGACCAGGGTACTCCCTTCACTCCACTTTCTTCTGGTCATACTAATATACATCGGGATGCCACTGAGTCCGGCAAAAAGCTCATTGACTCAGTACAAGCACTCATCCTCGATCTTCAACATTCCGCTTCGCCTGCTGCTGGATCTTCAATTCCTGAGACAACTCAGCTCTCCCAGGTCACTCTACTTCTCAACGAAGTCAAGGGACTCAAGGATCTGCTGAATGTAGTCGTGTCATTCCAAGCCCAGCAAGCTAAGCAGGATTCACTTGCCAAGTTGGCAGAGATACAGCTGTCAACAATTCAACACCTGAACTCTCTCCATCAGCAAGTTCAGAAGTTGTCTGCTGTGAACACTGACTACGCCACTTCCTCAGAACTCAAAATGATTTTTGCTCAACTTCATACTGAGCAACTTAAGACAAATGAGCAAATGGTGTCCTATAGTCAGTGCTCCGTCGAGCAAATCAGTGAGGCCATCCGGCTACTTAACCTCAACAAGCAAGAGATGGATACTGACGCGTTGAAGCAGAATGAGTTGCTGTCTCTCGCACAGCAATCTTTCAACCACATCCGTCATAATAATCTCCAGCGTCATCATTATGACTCAGCTCTCTTGAAGACATTCCACCAAGTTTTTGCTGGCCTCTCTGAAGCTCTCATCTGGCAAGCCAAAGCTCAAGCTTTCAGCATCAATATGCTCAGCGCTGCTGATCTTCGAGTACCAGTAGAAGTATCAGCTGATGGAGTTGCCATTTTTGATGGCGTCAATGATAGTGCCGACAAGCTCAAAGAGCTTTCACAAGAACTGACTCGCGCTGTCTTAACCGATGCGTTCAAGCTCCCTGAAGTTGACAAAACGGGGGAGAAAGCGCAAGCTGCTAGAGCTCAGCATGAGCGACGTCAGTACGAGCAAAGTCAGTCACAGGGCAAGAAAAGGAAATAGATAGGCTAGCATAATTTAGGCTATATCTATTTGTTAGTTTATTTTCCTTCCTGTGTAATTGCTGATTTCTTTCAATATATATCATACTTACTTTTCTTATTCAAATACTGAGTTATGATATATGCTATTAAGTACTGAGTTATTATGTATCTTCATCAGCTATGTTTAACACTTATAATATTCATTGACTAAATGATATGCTGATAACATGTTTGACATTAACCTATGTACTTGTGAAACATTCTGATAAGAACTCATTGAACAACAAATTACTCAGCGCGCTCTATATGTCTAAAACTTCCGCTTAACACTGAGTAAATAGAATATGTGATATAGCTGACCTATATCTGAAAACTGACCTTAGACTTACTCATTTAAACCCTTAAATGTTTTAAGAAAAACTAAGTCAGTAGCTCAACCCTTACGGGGGAGTTTGCTAAATTATATTAGGTCAACTATCATGGGGGAGCTCATACTGAGTTCCTTGCTGAATAGTTTTGCCAACATCAAAATGGGGGAGTTTGTTGAAACACCTTTCCACATAATTTTGATTTGACAAAATTGTTTAAGTATAAATTAAAATACATATTCTAAACACACTAAGTTTAAATGCTTTGATTTATTCTACTAATGTGTTTGTTCAATGTTGAGTTATAAATGTTATAAGTATTGGAAGGCCCAAGCCCAATACGAAAGCCAAGGCCCAAGTCAAACAACTCAGTACACTCGGCCCACGTATGTCAAGACGTTGCCGTTTTGATGCAAAATGCAACTCAGCAAACGGAAGGATCTAGAAGACCTTCGGGAACAACTTCAAAATGAAGCTGCTGAGTAGTCTCGACAAAGCGTACAAGACAGCAGCTGGCAAAGGAAAACTTCCAGACAAAGTGTTTCCTCTTTTGGCAAAGTTCAGACGACACAGTATGCTGTCCAGTTGACTTTACCATAAAAGGAGAGACCATCTGCGGAGCTGACCGAGGACAGAAGATACACGATTCTGATTGGCCGAGAGCTCTGTGCAAGTCAGGATGACAATGACATATAGCCGTTTCCCTCCAACGGTTATTTCGAAATTCGAAATGACCGAATGCCCAGACGTCTCTATAAATAGTGCCATCAGAAGCTTCACAAGTGACAGAACTTGATCAAGCCATTACGCTGACCAAATCTCTATAAGTTCTGCAAGCCAAGAAGCAAAGCAAATTTCTTACACTACAATTTTCTCATCTGTGTAAAAGTCTAGAGTGATTGTAAAATTGTCTAAAGTGTCTTAGCACATCTTTGTATTAGGACAAAACACTTATCATTTCTAGAGATAGAAAGGAGAGGCTGAGTACTCGGTTTTAAGTACTCAACGGACAGATTAGGATTGAGTAGAAGTATAGAGGAAGGTACTCTTGTCATACTCAATTGCTGATATTGTAAAAGGTTTGAAGCTCTACCTTTAAAGAGCTCAGTAGAGGATTTGAAATCTCGGAAGTATTCCAGGGACAGGACGTAGGCTTAGAAGAAGCCGAACCTGGATAAATCTGCTGAGTGAAGTATTTCTTACCTTAACTCCTTATTTATATTGCTTGCTTTAAATAATCAAAACTGACCAAGTGAAGAGGTCAAGTTGAGTTGTGCGCGTTGAACGTCTGAGCTCAGGAATAGACTCTAAGTGCTATCTCCTGACTCAAGCTAAGAAACTGACCTAGTCACCTGTTGACTAAGCCAGCATCTTACTGTTTACCCAGCGCTGCTGTTCAAAACCCTTTTTTTAGAAAAAGAAGTCTGCCTAAATTGTAAAAAGTTTAAATAGTTCCTAACCCCCCCCCCTTGGAACTATACTTGCAACTAAACAAGGGACCAA
This sequence comes from Euphorbia lathyris, assembly GCF_963576675.1. Taxonomy (NCBI): domain Eukaryota; kingdom Viridiplantae; phylum Streptophyta; class Magnoliopsida; order Malpighiales; family Euphorbiaceae; genus Euphorbia; species Euphorbia lathyris. Next base: position 2,373,563 of record NC_088917.1, on the reverse strand, counting down.
CACTTAGTTCATGATCCATCGCCAAGCCAATACTTGAAAGTTTGGTGATATAGCCAATCATCTTGACACAATGTGTCATAACAGATGTGCCATCTTGCATCCTGCAGCGAAACAACAGTTTTGATATCTCAAAACGTTCGCACCGAGTCTGTTTTCCAAACAACTCCTTTAAGTGCATGACAATAGAATAGGCATCCATCTCCTCATGTTGCCTTTGCAGATCTGGTGTCATCGATGCAAGTATAATGCACCCATGTGTCTATGTCTCGCTAATTACGTTTTCGTCCTCCGATTCCAAGTCCCATATTCGACCCATTAGGTTCTTTATTGCCACTAGCCGTATATATGCTTTGAAATTATTCATCACGATTAATTCCAACATATATATAACGGAATACCATCGCGAGCTGTTACTAGCAGAACCTATGATATTCCCCCAGAGCAATTAAGAAGTCAGGTTGATAACTAACGTTAACCTTTCTGTATTAGGTACAGAATAATACGATCCTTCAACAACTATATCCTGTCGGTCAATTCGTTATAACCATGGAATGTGTCAAGGTTACATATAACGAAGAGTCCGGTTTTACTTGTACAGGTTGAATTCACTCTGAAAAGATAAGTTAAGTGAAATGTTCATTTCTACTCTTAACTGTATCACCTTGCAAGGATTTCAGTCAATTCACCACAAGCGGCCATTTGGATATATCTCCCACTTATCAGGAGTGACGAATGCTCAATCTGACATTAACTATTCTGTAATTACTTTGTGTGATACCCAACCCTGCTCTCACACACCGTAGGCTCTCACTTATTGGATCGTGCTCGCACAGAATCAAAGTATCAGACTCCATAATCCAGAATCACTAATTAACGAATGTTTGAGTCTGAGGATTAGTTATACCTACTAATACCAATGAGATGAACAGTTGACACATTAGATAAATCAATCCATTCTGTTATCTCAAATCGGGTCCCAATCCTAATGAACTCCTTCACCGGATCCATGTAACTGTCTAGATATCCGAATATCTAAAGCTTGTGAGATCAGCTTTCTGTCTCGACAGAAAACACTGTTACATGCAAGTCTCAACTGTAATATGCCAACCCCTATAACATATTACTTGACTTGGGTTTACTTTAAGTTTATTGGTCTATTATTGATAGGGGTGTTTCGTCCCTATCTTTTAGCGTGATTTACGGATTAATTTGGGACTAAATAAATAAGTTTAATTACAAAAATAAGTAGATTTTAATAAAATAACAAAATAAAAATAAATTCCGCACTTTCGGTTAATTGTCTTTATTTTGAGTAAATTTAGAAAATAAAACGTCAAGCTAACTCGGCTCTCGAGAATTGTATTTCAGGTACGAGCAAGGAGCAAAAATCCACCGACATACGCGGGGCGTATCACCCTCCACGCAGGGCATGGAACACATTGTCAGAAATAATTGCTCAATCCGCAGGCACCACGTGGAACTTACCCACTGCCACACGGGGCGTCCTACCTTCCACGCGGGGCGTATGACCAATGATAAGCAATAATGTCTCAATCATGAATGTTAGACTGCAAGATCTTTTAAGTCAACTGACAATACGCGGGGCGTACAACCATACACGCGGGGCGTGTATGGGAATTCTTCAGTCCAGAAAACCAGAGACTTACATACATGAGGCGTGCTTCAGACTACGCGTGGCGTAGAGGACCTAATTCAAGCAATAAAATCTCAGAAGCTCAACCACGTGAGGCGCACCCCAGTCTACGCGGGGCGTGGTTGAGACAACAAGATCCGGATTTGGTCCACATGCAGGAGATTTCTGACGGAATGGGCAAATACGCGAGGCGTCCTCCACCATACGCGGGACGTGTCATGGGAAAACTGCAGAAATAATGTAGCTCCATACTTGCATCTTGTGAATTTACAATTCTAGCCCTAGCTTGATGTGTATAAATAAGAGTGACTAGCACTCATTTAGACAGCTTTTGACATACAACTCTTGTTATAGATTAAGCTCTTGCTACTTAGTTTAGATTTTATTTTTACATAGCAAATCTCTATCACCTTAAGAGCTTGTTCGTTGATTCCGGCATTCCGTCAAAGTTCTGTTCCATCTCCGTTCACCAAGATCGAAAGCTCCACCTCCAAGTCCTAAGAGACGGCCTTGAGTCCGGTTAGCTAGTTCCGAGGGTGGATTCTTCCCTTTTCACTTGCTAATTAGCTTGTACTCTTCCTATGTACTAGGCTTGGTTGTATTCCATTTTTACATTCTCCATATTTATAATTTATGATTCATAATCTCTTTTTCTATATATGTGTTGATGTTTGCTACTTGTTTTGATATTCGTAATTGATTATTGTGTAGGGGAACGCGATTTCCGACGCCATTCGGGCTATCTTTAGGGATTCATATAGGTGTTGCCTTACCGGAAGTGACGCTCCGGAAACTGTAGGAATTGACACGCCACAGAACTTACGGGCCCTAATTTCTAATCCCAAGCATTAGACACGCCTTGACTAGGAACCACGTAGTCTAAGTACTTCACGGGTCGGTCACACTGCACGTAGTCGTCATTGCAAGAGTAAATCATTAACCGTATATATTGGGAGTCATTGTTTATCATATTTATAACTTATCACCATCCATATCACTTCATAGAGTTTTTGTTATATAAATTTGTCTCACCCATAGTTAGGAGTAGTTTGTAGTTGTTCCCCGAATCAACTCAAAGTATTCACCGCTTAGATAACGTATAAAACCGAGTCGTTTAATACTTGTAGTTATAAATCCTGTGGATTCGATACTCGGTCGTAACCGGATTATTACTTGATACGACGGGGTACACTTGCCCCTCAGTAGTAGCGTCTAGTAGAGATAGAGCATTTAGGAAGATCACATCCATAGTCATAACGAACTTATCATAATATATATTTCATAAGCTCTACCTAGGCGCCGCACGCATAAAGTTTTTGGCGCCGTTGCCGGGGATTTATAATTTCTTGCAATATTAGACAAAAACGTTTTATTGTTAGTCTAGGCATTATCTTTGTATAAATTGTTTATATATACTTGTTACTAACAATATTCTTTCTTTTTTATAATTGTTTCCATTTATTTATTTTATGCACACCCGATCTCGGAGTGATACTCTCGTTCCTATTGATCTTGAAATTGAACGTACTCTTTGTAGGATTCGGAGACGGCCAGCGGAACTGGCAGTTAGAGGTTTACGACTAAGTAAACTTAGATAGGAAACCTCAACAATGAAGCTAACCAACCCGAGGTCAACCAAAGGCCGTCGGTGCAACCCGTGAATAACAACCGCAATCGTTGCCCCCACCATTCCGGCCAACACATATGAAATCAAGACTAGCATGATCTAACTCATCCAACAACTTGGTCAATTCGGAGGGGAACCCCATGAAAACCCTAACGAACATCTCGATAAATTTCTTATGTGTGCCGAGACCTCTCGGCAAAACGGTATCCCGGTTGAGGCCGTCCGACTAAAGTTGTTTCCTTTCTCTTTGACATGACAAGCGTTGGAGTGGTTGCACTCGTTGGAGGCGGGTTCGATTACATCATGAGAGGAGCTTGAGAAGGAGTTCCTTTCTTACTACTTCCCGCCTTCCAAAACGGTTAAGTTGAGGAACGACATCACTACCTTTCGGCAGCTCGAGTACGAAGCCCTTCATGCGGCTTGGGCGAGATTCCGAAAGTTGCTTCGAAGTTGCCCGCACCACGATATCCCCAAGCACGATTTGGTAAGTACCTTTTATCACGGATTAACGCCTACTAACCGTGCTACCGTGGATTCCGCAGCAGGTGGGGACCTGTTTAGGAAGTCGGCCAGTGAAGCATATGAGCTCATTCACGAGCTTGCAAGGAAAAGCGTACAGTGGCAAGAAGATCAGCTTGCCAGACCCTCGCGACATCAAACGTTCGCCGTGGAGAAAGAGGCTCCAAAAAGTTCCATGGCGGAAATGAATAAGAAACTTGACGCTTTGATAGCCCAGTTGAGCCTCAACAAAGTTGCACAGGTCTTGATGTGCAATCATTGTGGTGGAGATCATGACGGACTTAATTGCCAAGTCGGTAGCCCTTTCATTGGCGACACCGAAAATGTAAGTTACATAGGAGGCAATCAAAGGTACAACCCTAACCCGAACTCCTACTCACACCACCACAATAATAATGATAGCGGATGGAGGCCTCGATACCAACACCCTAACTTGTCATACGGCAATAATAATAATGTATTGAGGCCCCCACCAGACTTTCATCAAGAATATCGGGAAAACGGGCTAGGACAATCACAAACCATGCCCGGTGGTTGGAACACTCAGCCTCCCGACTACGTGTATGGCCAGTCGGTAACGTCCTTGTTAAAGGATATCTTAACCCGTCTAGCCGATAGTGAGGTGTTTTGCAGGGACCTTAGCCGCCAGGTAGCCCACTTGAATCGTCAGCAACAAGAGAGGCCATTAGGAACTCTCCCGGCAAACACCGAGCAAAACCCGCGAGGCAAAAATAGGGAGTCCGGACACGCAGTAACTCTCCTTAACAATAGAAGTTCGGACCCATCGAGTTCCAACTCGGACAGCCTGTAATAAGTCACCGCAAGAGAAAGTCGAGCTACTCCGACTCTAAACGTAGCCTCAGTTTGGATTTCTCAAACCCCTTGTTTATATGTATCATTTCCGTTTTTCACCTTATTTTTATTTTTATTTTTATTTTTTTTAATTTTATCTCTTCATTCGTTTGCATGGTCTTTTTCTTTCTATTTTTCATTTGTCTTCCCTTCCGTCTCGTTTCGTTTCTTTTCAATAAAAATCAAAAGAAAAACAAATCCCATTAATATCCAAAAATTCCCACGCGGAGCGTATCCACTAGTACGCCCCGCGTACCCGCTTGTTTGTCCCCATTTTCGTAATTAAAGACATGCTACGCGGAGCGTCTACCCTACCACGCCCCGCGTACCTTCAACCGCTGGGACTTCCGCTAAATAAAAGCCATGTGTACGGACACGCGGGGCGCCCCCTAGGGCATGCCCCGCATATCCTGTGGGAGTTGCGAATTGCAACTCCCCATGGCAGCCTTTTCCCCTTCCACCTTTCCCATCACTCTCCTCTCTTCCCCATAAATCTTTCCCACTTCCACACTCCACCTCCTCTCACCTCCAATCACATCCCATCTTTTCAAATTCAAAATTTCTTCAACCTCCCTCCATCATAAATTTTGCCTTAACCACCCTCTTAATAATAATTTAAAAACCATAAAAACATTAAAAAGTAATCAAAAAACCATAAAAACATTAAATAATAATTAAAAACCACAAAAACTTCCGTTTTTCTTTTTTCTCCACGCAGGGCATACGCCCCGCGTTCTCGCCTTTCTCCCACCAATTTTTGGAAAGGAGACGCGATACGCGAGGCGTGCTCCCAGGCACACCCCGCGTGCCATGCCGTTTTGTGTCAAATAAAGATCAGGAGGTGGGATACGCGTGGCGTGGCCCCTTCACGCCTCGCGTACCCCTCTGGGAGTCCGAGTTTTACTTGGATTCCCCACTCCTCCCCTATATATACTCCCCCCTTTTTCCTTCTTCTCCCCCACAACTCACTCTCACTCCCCACACTCTTCCTACACTCTTTCCCAATCCTTCACTACCAACATGGCAAGACGTAAGCATGTAGCCGACATGCGCCCCCCGCGGTCCACTCGGGCCCATCTCGATGCTCGCTTCGACGCCCTCACCAACACTTTCTCCTCCTACTTCAACATCCACGGCAATCCTCCTCCACCTCCACCCTAGTTTCCCTTTCTTTGTTTTATGTTTTCCTTTGTTTTATGTTTTTCCTTTTCGTGTTTATGTTTTTCGTTCGTGTTTTTATGTTAGTTTTTATGTTTTCTTGTACTTTCGTTCTCCTTTAATTAATATATCTATCTCTTTTTTTCCTTCTTATAATTTCTCTTTGTGTTTGTTTTTGTTTCGTGTGTTCGTTTTCTGTTTATGCATGGGTAATAATGGATGCACGGGGCGTACCCCATTCTACGCCCCGCGTGCCCCGCTTTTTCCCCTTCTAACTAGCCCAGAGCTCGGAACACGCGGGGCACCCCTCTTAGTGCGCCCCGCGTATCTGAGTCTCTGGCTAAAATAAACTTAGAATGCATCTCCTACGCGGGGCGCCCTCCTGGGCACGCCACGCGTAGGACCTGACCTTAAGGGTCCTTTTTAAATTCTATCTTTATTTTTGTTTTTGTTTTACTTTTCTTTTTGCGACGTCCTTGGAATAGACGTCATTTTAATAACGCGGAGGGCCGTGCAACCCCGCACTTACATTTTGTTTTTCACTAACAAAAACAAAAATAAAAATCAAATAAACAACAAAATAATTAAACTAATTTATTGATTCTCAAATTTTTCCGACACACTACCCCCCCCCCCCTCGGGAATTAATTAAAAGTTCCGTTATTTGTTCTTAAATGAAAAGACGTTAACACAAAGGATCGGTTTGATTAAGAAATTTTAGTCTTGATTCTGAAGTCATAGAATTTATGCAAAGCCTAGGTTCGTACTAAACAAAAACATTGAGTCCTAACCCACAGGTCATCTCTATAATGAAATTTAAAAAGGCAATAAAAACGGGATAGTTGAAAATTTGACGAGAACTTGAACATACACAATTTAACCCGAAATTTTTGTGAGGTATTTTTGAGCCTAAAAGAGTTCGTACGAGAACTCTATTTCTTTCACAATTTTCCGAGAGCTTTGACTTCACTCAAGTCATAGAGTTTGCACCTAACGCCGGGTTAAGTATACTTATTTTGGTAAAAATGGCAATAGATGATAAAACGAATCCACTTAGCCTAATTCTTTTCTTAACTTATTTTTCTCGTTTTCATTAAACTCTAGGAAACCCCCTCGAGCCTATTAACCGACCTTTTTGTTAATACCCTTTTTAACATTTAACCCTTTTTCCTCTTGTTTAAATACCAACAAAATCAAATCGCACCAAAACTACCCGAAATAAGCCAAGGCCTTGTTAAGTAAGCACCATAAGCTTTCGGAATCGTTTTTGTGCCGCTCTAAAAACAAAAAAAAAAGAAAAACACAATAAAGAACAAAAGGCATTCTCAAGCTCCACCCGAGCAATTTCGAGTTATATTTTATGAACTTACTAAGGCCAAAATAAAAACACGGTGCGATCATCAAAATGGTGTTTGAACTCGAGTTTCTAAAACTTAACCACTAAAAAGCCACCTAATTACAACCCCCTACGGGTTCATTTTTAACATTGCCTAGACCATAACATAGGAGGAAAAACCCGGATGAAAATGCAAACTCAAAGTGACTTCGAGTAAGTGCAAAGGAGAGTGCAAAAACACCGACCCACCAAAATTTGAGCGTAAGAGTGAAATCCCTTGGTGAGGTACTATCGGGTTCTCAAAAGATAATCGACCCCCGTTAATATTGCCTATTAAATTTGATCATGGAGGTCTCAAACAAGTTTTGGTTACTCATTTTTTTGCGTAGGTACTTGCCGAACACTTTGCTTAAAACTTTACGCACTTGGTAAAACCAACCGACGGTTTGTTTCTTAATGATCTCAATCCCTTGTCCTTCGATTTCTTTTACTTGAGGACATGTAAAACTTTAAAGTCCGAGGAGGTTTGATAGGGGCGTTTCGTCCCTATCTTTTAGCGTGATTTACAGATTAATTTGGGACTAAATAAATAAGTTTAATTACAAAAATAAGTAGATTTTAATAAAATAACAAAATAAAAATAAATTCTGCACTTTCGGTTAATTGTCTTTATTTTGAGTAAATTTAGAAAATAAAACGTCAAGCTAACTCGGCTCTCGAGAATTGTATTTCAGGTACGAGCAAGGAGCAAAAATCCACCGACATACGCGGGGCGTATCACCCTCCACGCAGGGCGTGGAACACATTGTCAGAAATAATTGCTCAATCCGCAGGCACCACGTGGAACTTACCCACTGCCACGCGGGGCATCCTACCTTCCACGCGGGGCGTATGAGCAATGATAAGCAATAATGTCTCAATCATGAATGTCAGACTGCAAGATCTTCTAAGTCAACTGACAATATGCGGGGCGTACAACCATACACGCGGGGCGTGTATGGGAAGTTCTTCAGTCCAGAAAACCAGAGACTTACATACGCGAGGCGTGCTTCAGACTACACGTGGCGTATAGGACCTAATTCAAGCAATAAAATCTCAGAAGCTCAACCACGCGAGGCGCACCCTAGTCTACGTGGGGCATGGTTGAGACAACAAGATCCGGATTTGGTCCACATACAAGAGATTTCTGATGGAATGGGCAAATACGCGGGGCATCCTCCACCATACGCGGGATGTGTCATGGGAAAACTACAGAAATAATGTAGCTCCATACTTGTATCTTGTGAATTTACAATTCTATCCCTAGCTTGATGTGTATAAATAAGAGTGACTAGCACTCATTTAGACAGCTTTTGACATACAACTCTTGTTATAGATTAAGCTCTTGCTACTTAGTTTAGATTTTATTTTTACATAGCAAATCTCTATCACCTTGAGAGCTTGTTCATTGATTCCGGCATTCCGTCAAAGTTCCGTTCCATCTCCGTTCACCAAGCTCGAAAGCTCCACCTCCAAGTCCTAAGAGACGGCCTTGAGTCCAGTTAGCTAGTTCCGAGGGTGGATTCTTCCCTTTTCACTTGCTAATTAGCTTGTACTCTTCCTATGTACTAGGCTTGGTTGTATTCCATATTTACATTCTCCATATTTATAATTTATGATTCATAATCTCTTTTTCTATATATGTGTTGATGTTTGCTACTTGTTTTGATATTTGTAATTGATTATTGTGTAGGGGAACGCGATTTCCGACGCCATTCGGGCTATCTTTAGGGATTCATATAGGTGTTGCCTTACCGGAAGTGATGCTCCGGAAACCGTAGGAATTGACATGCCACGGAACTTACGGGCCCTAATTTCTAATCCCCAAGCATTAGACACGCCTTAACTAGGAACCACGTAGTCTAAGTACTTCACGGGTCGGTCACACTACACGTAGTCGTCATTGCAAGAGTAAATCATTAACCGTATATATTGGGAGTCATTGTTTATCGTATTTATAACTTATCACCATCCATATCACTTCGTAGAGTTTTTGTTATATAAATTTGTCTCACCCGTAGTTAGGAGTAGTTTGTAGTTGTTCCCCGAATCAACTCAAAGTATTCACCGAATCAACTCAAAGTATTCACCGCTTAGATAACGTATAAAACCGAGTCGTTTAATACTTGTAGTTATAAATCCCGTGGATTCGATACCCGGTCGTAACCGGATTATTACTTGATACGACGGGATACACTTGCCCCTAAGTAGTAGCGTCTAGTAGAGATAGAGCATTTAGGAAGATCACATCCATATTCATAACGAACTTATTATAATATATATTTCATAAGCTCTACCTAGGCGCCGCACGCATCAATTTTTTAGAAGAATCAAACTATGTGAAGACTACTCTAATCACAAAACACAACTTAAATAGATGCGTTGTATTTTGTAAAAAAAAAAAAACCATTATGACGGTTTGATTTTTTAATTTTTAGTTCATTAAGCCTTTTTGTTTAGATACATTAAATCTGATCTTTTATTTTTAGTCCTATTAAATCTCTGATGATAAAAAATAAAAAAAAATATTGAATATAAAATTTAGGGATAAATTTTAAATAAAACCCTTGTGGTTTTACTAATTTTTAGATAAAGGACTGTAGTTTACTTTTTTTTAAACGATGACTGAGGTTTTCAACTTTAGCAAAATAAGGACTTTTTCGATTGATACTATTAAAATCACCCTTGACGACTTCAAAAACGGCATATTTTAAGAACTACTAATATTCTAAGCAACTTTGATTCTTCAACTTTTTTATTTTGAGATTATTTAGATGATGTTTGGTAAAGAGAGAGAAAGTTAATATTTAGAGAGAGAAAGTTCCAAAAAAGATGATTTTCGAAAATCGAAATGTAGCTCCATAGCAAATATGATATTGAACAACTTTAATTATTGAAAATTTTCATTTTCAGGTCGTTAAAGATGGTTTTAATAGCATTAATTCAAAAGGTCCTTGTTTTATTAAAAGTGTGAAACCTCAATCCTCGTTTTGACAAAAAGTAAATCACAGTCCTTTATCTGAAAATTAGTGAAACCACAGAGATTTTATTTAAAATTTACCCAAAATTCAGTTAACATAATATTATTTATTTCAAATGCGTTCGAAATTTGTACGTTTCACAGGTTGAAAGCTGTTTTTCCCATGTAATGTGCCTACAAGGAGTAAAACACTTTAGGTATGGCCTAATGATTTCCCAACCCCCTTAACTTATCCAAGTTGGTCATTTTATCCCCTCAACTTGTCCATTTACTTCCCCCCCCCCCACCCTCAATTCATAGAATGTCCTATTTACGCACTTAACTTCATAAAAGTGTTATTTCTCACCCCTTACAATCCTTTATCGAGGCATAAATTGATACCATTTTTTTAAAGGTAAACCCATACTAGTGCTATTTTGTACGTGGAACCTAAATTGATACTTCTCCAAAAATCATAGGCCTATTTTGGTACCTTATCCCTACATATAATGTCTTTAACTTGTTTATATTAATGTTCTTGTTATTTGTATCTTTTATTCATTCTTTCTCTTTTCAATTTTTTTTTTGCTAGTTAAATTTTGATTATTTAATTATTGTAATAAATATATGAAGGATCAATATAATTATCAAATTAAAACAAAATAAAAAGTTGATATTAAAAATATATATTTTCAAACTCATTTGAATAAGTCCTATTAATTTTGCACTATAAAGAGGTAAGAAATACCATTTTTATGGAATTAATGGGGTAAATATGATCATAATGGGTGAGAAATACTACTTTTATTGAGTTAAGGGGGTAAATAGGATATTCGGTAAGTTGTGGATGAGTAAAATGACCAATTTGGACAAGTTAAGGGAGTGAGAAATACCATTTTTATGGAGTTAAAGGGTAAATAGGACCTTCGATGAGCTGAAGGGGTAAAATGACCAATTTAGACAAGTTAAGGGGCTTGGAAGAGCATTAGGCCCTTTAGGTATTTATAGGCGTCCGAGGGAAGTAAAATGTCCATAATACCCATTCTCCGTACAAAGGGTGTACTAACCTGCTCCAGATGGGCCTTGAATCCCTCTAGAAATCGGGCCTAATGGGCTGAGCCCAAATACTTCATAAACTAATTCTTAAGGGCTGGCAAAAAAAAAATTCAGTTTCCAGTACCCTAAAATTTTGATTTTTTTTATGTCATTTTAGCCTCAATCTAGACATTTTAAACCAATTCAATCACTTTAAAATATTGAAATAAAACTAGTTAAATTAAATCTCCAAATTAAAACCATTAAGTTAAATTCTCAAATAAAAAAACCATAAATTAAATCCTCAAATTAAAACTCCTAAATTAAATTTACAAGCAAAAAAACTCTTAAATTAAAATCCTCCTAAATTAATTTAACATACAAACAATCTTATGATAAGAAGAGAGGATGAGAAGAAGAAAATAAAAGAGGAAGGAGAAGAAAATAATAGAAAAAAATGATTAGAAAAGAAATTATGAGAAAAAAAAACAAAGAAAAGTTACGGATTAAGCCCTGTGTATTTAAACCTGTAATTTAATTTTTTTTTTCCCATTAGGCCCTTTACCAAAACAGCGGTCGTTTTGATCAAGGGCCTAATTAAAAAAAAAAAAAGAGTGCCCAGCGGGCTGGGCACCTAGGCCATCTCCTTCTCGACAGATAAGAAATCTGTTGAGAAGGAATATGCAGCAGCCACCATGGCTGTTGCTGCCTGTAACTTCAAATTTTTAGGGGGGCTAATTTTTTCACGTCTGTTCATCTCTAAGGGCAGCGCCGGTGCCGAGGGGCTGGCACCCCCGGGCGCCGGGCTGCATCCACCACTGTGCACAACTAAAACAAGCTGCAAATGAGGTTAGTATAGACAATACACAAGTTTTTTTTGTAAAAATTGCATATAGGGTTATGCACTACTAAAACAAGTTGCAAATAAGGTTACATATATGCAGACTGGTTCTAATACTTCTATGAACACTTGTATTAATGTTGGAACTTTATTTTGTTTCCGTTATAATGAAAATATGGGTTGCTAATGCCACTTTTAAATAGTTGAGGGGGTAAATTTATCGTCCCGTAAGTTTTGGAGGTAAAATGACCAAAATTGATAAGTTCAGGAGGCTACGTATGATTTAGGCCTAATTCTTAATATTTCATTATTCTATATATATATATATTATGATTTTAAATCATAATTTAAAAATTCTAGACTCCAATTCATAAATCAGAAACCCTATAAAATATATTCTAGACTTCTAATTTATAAATTCTGATCCTAAAAATATATTAAAATTACTGATTTTACTAATTTGACATAATCCAAAATTATGATTTGATATAGTTGTAAATAATTTTTAAAAGATGAATTTCAGTGTAATTTTCCCTTTTTCCAATTGCAATGTTATTGTTTATTTATGGGGATAAAGATCCAATTTAACCCTAACGTTTTAAGAAAATGCTAGATTTAGTCTTAAAGTGAGCTGCTAAATACCGCATTCAAATTACTATCACCGCCTCCATTTGGACTTTTTTGCCCTTCTCATAATTTTGATTAAAAACTAAAAATTCTCTCTCCAAAATCATAAACCCGAAAAACAATAATTGAAATTATGAAAATAATTGATGTGTAACAACCTGAACCACGAAAATGGACGATTACGAGTCGGAAACATTAAAATTTACGTTTTTTTATCAAAGAACTCATGAAAATAATACATATTTTTCATGACGATTTTGTATTTTTTGTCACAAAAAATTGGAGAATTTTGCATTTTTCGTCATAAAAAATTGAACGATTTAGTATTTTTTGTCACTAAAAATTTTACGATTTTGCACATTCAAAATTTGGCCTAAACGAATGCGGCATCCGTTCGGCCCATGGTGGGGGCGGACGTGGCACTCCGCCCCACCAATGGTGAGAACGGATGGCGCATCCGCCCGGCCCATGGTGGGGGCGGATGCGCCATCCGTTCTTGCCATGGGCCGGTCGGAGTGCCGCGTCCGCCCCCACCATGGGCCGAACGGATGCCGCATCCGTTTAGGCCAAATTTTAAAATTTTCTCTCAAAATTTTTTTCTCAAATGTTGATACAAATGTTGATACAAAAATTATGCAAAGGGCAAAATTGTCAACAGGAGGTGGTAGTAAGGAATTTAGGGGCGGTAAATAGCAATACCCTATATGAAATTATGCAAATTTAACATTAACATTTTCAAAAAAGATCAATTTTAGCCATACATTATCACAAATTAGAAAAACCTATTTGACTAGTATTTATCTGTCATTTCAAAACTTCCAAATATCAATTATGTCTAAGATATTTAGTATATTACTGACAAAATGACAAAAAATTCTATTAAAATGCTAAAAACTAATTATGCTATACATAAGTTAATCATTTTTTTTTTTGTCAAATTGTTTAAAATATTTACTGTATAATTATTATAGTTACAAAAAAACCAACAAAAAAAATGTACGAAACTGCTCCAAATTTGCACCAACAAATGTGACAGTTAAATAACAGTCAAACCAATCTTTTCAAATTTCGATAGGGAATATGGCTAAAATTAATCTTGCTTGAAAATATTAAGGTTAAATTTACACCATTTTATACGTTACAACTAAATATATATTTCGCTTAAAACGCTAGGGTTAAATTTGGCTCATATCCATATTTATATTTATACAACAAAAATCTTGAGAATTAGTATTATTTTTAAGAAGACTCAAACTAGGTAAAGACTACTCTAATCACAAAACACAACGTAAATAGACATGTGCTTTATTTTGGCAAAAAGCATCATGTGGTCCTTAATCTTTCAATTTTTTATTCATTAAGTTCTTGATTTTTTATTTAGATACATTAAGTCTTTGGTCTTTCATTTTGTTACATTAAACCCCCGATGACTAAAACAATCTGTTTTGAATATAAAGTTCGGTTAACAGAGTGTTGTTTATTTTACATGCGTTCTTAATTTGTATATTTCATAGTTTGAAAGTTGTTTTTGATATGTGTAATGTAATTATAGGGAAAATGTAAACCACTTAACTGTAAAAAAAAAAAATATAATTTGAAACGCAGATGAAATCACTGTTCAAAACCAATGGCGCATGGACCGCCTAGGCGCTCGAAATTGAGAATTCACCACCATTTTCTCTAATTAGTCTCTCAAGACGTTTTTTGGCCCCTAGACGGTTTTTAGCCACATGGGCTCGCTTAGGCCGCCTAAACTACCTAAGCGACTATTAACAAAAATATCTTTTATTGCAAATTCATTTTTTGCTTTATTATATTTTATTTCACTTTTGAATTGTTTCATTGATCTTGTTGTTGAAATGTTGATGTTTTTTTAGAGACATATGTTAGAAATATACATGTTTTTCTATATTAATAATTTTTAGGTAGTATAATACATATTTTTATTGAATTTATGTAATAATTTGTTGATTAACAAATAAAAAATACAAAATACAAGTCCAATTAATCCCCGGCTAATCCTCGAGGGCCATGTCCGTTTGACTAGCATTTTTTAACAACCTTGGATGAAATGAATAACGACTTTTTAACTGAATTAGATGTTCACAGCTAACTAATTTGACAGTGGAAGCTTAATGAAACTAATAAATGCTCATGAATGTAATGGTTGAGAAATGATTCCTTGAAGAAGTTCTTTTTAATTTTATACTTAAAAATAGTCCCATTATGGCGACCCATGACCATAATGGTACAAAAGACAAAAATAATTTTTTTTTTGTCTTTTTTACCATTACAGGGGCCCCACCACCGTAATGGGACTATTTTTAACTATAAAATTAAAAATAGTTTCTTCAAGGGACTTATTTCCTAATCATTATCAGGTTGGGAATAGTTCCTTTAAATTACCCATTTTGAGGGTTTAATCCAAATAAAAATCAAAGATTTGGAGGGTGTTTGGTTGCTGTTTTTTTGATCTCTTGTTTGTCTTTTCACTTTGAAAATTATGTGTTTAGTTAAACACTTCATGTTTGTCTTTTGTAGCTGAAAAGTAGCTTTTTATAAAAGTAGAGAATCTCTGCTTTTTTAGAAAATCAGTTTTTTCAAACCGTAATAGGAAACAGCAAAGATTAACAGTAAACAGCAAATGAAGGGGGTGTTTGGTAGCTCCTTTTCATACTCCAATTTGTCGTTTCACTTCGAAATGGAGAGTTTTAAGATTTGGTTGGTGATCCTGTTTGCCTTTTACCCATGAAAAGTAGCATTTTATAAAAGCAAAAAATCTCTGCTTTTTGAAAAAAACAGTTTTTTCCAACAGCAAATAGTAGGTAAAACAAACGGAACTGAAACAAATAGTCCCTTAATGAACCAAAATATGAAGATCAGGGTCTAAAGATGCTTTTTACCTTTTTTCTGTTTTTTTTTATAAAGTTGAGAGAGATGACATTACAATTGAAATGTAACAAAATGAATAATGGTGTTCACAAATGATTGAACATACAAGATTTTAATTTCATGAAAGTTGGATCACACACTAAGTTGTCATAATAATTAATAAGAGTACAAAATTTGGGTCATGTAGATTGTAGATACTAGATAGATAGGGCCATATGTTTTCTAGCCTTGGAATATTGTATGCATGATTATGGCCTACTACCTATTGAATCCTAGGGTAATTAACCAAGAGTATATATTTTTTTTTTAATGATTTTATGATTTGTTTTTGGAGTTCTTATATTAAGCATCGGGTCTTCTATGTCACTCGAAGGATTTTCAATTCACATTTGGACACGTGTATTGTGATCTCATGTAATAACTAAAATAGTGGGACCTCTTATAATATATGTGGGTTCATATTACACGTGTCTAAATATGTATGTGATGTCCTCCATTTGAGATGGAGAATCGGATCCTTCTAATAATTTGCCTTGTTTTTGGGGTAAAAAATAGGAACAATACATAAAATAAAACTTTGTGGTTTGGTGATTTGTAAAGAAAGTTTGTGTAGTTTAAAGTTTGTAAATAGGGATTTATATTTTTGTGAATTTTGCAGTTTTGATATATGAGTAAATGTTTTGGTCAGACAATACTTATGATTTAGTTAATTTATAAAATTAAACTTCAAATTTTGGATAATTTGTAAAATCAGTCTTTTTAATTGCTCCAAATCACTTCATTTTAAGGTAAATAGTCACAATAATAATTTTTAAAGAAATGATTGAATTTGTAAACTGTAAAAGTATAAACCACTGTTTGTAAACTATTAAATCACGTAGATTGTCTTTCCAATTGGTCAAACTACAAGTTTATTTTCGTATTTTTTTTCTAAAAAATATGATATCATGTAAATAATATACATGTCCTCGTCTTAAGCTAGCAAAGACAGTCAAATTAAGAGGTGATGTCAGATCAAGGAAAAAAAAGCTTTCATCGGACAATGGACCAATGGAATACTATTTAAGGAATCTCAAATCAATTATAATGCAAACTACCTAAAATACATTCATTACTTAGCTGTCTTTCGAGGAATTTGAAGAGAATATTGACTGGCGAATTTACCCTTATAATTCGTGTAAATACAATGCGACTCCATATCAGAGATTGATATGAAAACTTTTATTGAGCTCTAACTATTAACTTAAGTTTTTAGTTTAATTGGTTTCATGATATAGCATTAGAGCCTCTTTGACCAAGTGATTAAGGGTTTGAATCATGTCAACCTCATTTGTTGTTTAAATTGCCGAACATATTTATGGACATGTGTTATGCACACTTCAAATTCAGTGGGAATCCGCGTAGGTGTGCCAGATATTAAAATAATTTGGCCCTTTAATTATAATCAATGTACATACATACATCTATTGCAATTTTCCTTGAATTGCTTAGTACTTTATCTAAAACTGCTAACTTAGGCATCATAGTGATTATAGCTGACCAAGCATCCTCGCGGCAACCTGGCCCCCTCGTGGTGCCAGTGGAAACTCAATAGTTTTGGGTTTTGCTATATGTCGCCCCTATTTTACTTATCGTCACCTCCTATTTGACATTTTTACCCTTTTCATTTTTCATTCAAAAAAGTGAAATTCTCTCAACTCCGAAGAACAAAACAAAGAAAAATCATGCCTCCAAAATAAGGAAAAATACTTGAACATCTAAGTTTCGTATTTACGAATAATCTGAAATTTAACGAATTTAACTTGAAACGAATTTTTTTTCGTTGAATTTGCTCTAAACGGGTAGCCCATACTGCCGGTCCACGGACCGAACCGTATGGGCTACCCATTTTTCCCTAGGAAAAACGGGTGCTGGACCCGTTTTCCCTTAGGGAAAACGGGTTTATTTTTTTTAGATTATAATAAATAGTAATTATAGATAAATTATGTATTGATTGGATAGAAAAAACGTATAGATAAATTATTGATTGGAAATAAAAAATACGTATTGAAGCGTCCAATTAATTTTTATTTGGTAAATTATATTTATTTACCTTTTAGAACGTAAATTTAATTATACGTAAATTATGTATTGAGCGGATAGAAAAAACGTATAGATAAATTATTGATTGGAAATAAAAAATACGTATTAAAGAGTGGAATTAATTTTTATTTGTTAATTTTTATTTATTTATCTTTTAGAACGTAAATTTAATTATTGATAAATTATGTATTGATTGGATAGAAAAAACGTATAGATAAATTATTGATTGGAAATAAAAAATACGTATGTACGCGTGCAATTAATTTTTATTTGTTAGTTTATATTTATTTATCTTTTAGAACGTAAATTTAATTATTGATAAATTATGTATTGATTGGATAGAAAAAACGTATAGATAAATTGGAAATAAAAAATACGTATTGAAGCGTCCAATCAATTTTTAATATTTATTATAATTTAAAGAAAAAATAAACCCGTTTTCCCTAAAGAAAAACGGGTAGCCCATGCGGTTCGGTCCGTGGACCGGCAGTATGGGCTACCCGTTTTTCCCTAGGAAAAACGGATAGTTCATACTGTCGGTCCATGGACCGGACCGTATGGTCTACCCGTTTAGAGCAAATTCAACGAAAAAAAAATTCATTTCAAGTTAAATTCGTTAAATTTCATATTATTGGTAAATACAAAACTTAGATGTTCAAGTATTTTTTCTTGTTTTGGAGGCATGATTTTTTTCGTTTTGTTCTTCGGGGTTGAGAGAATTTCACTTTTTTGAATGAAAAATGAAAAGGGCAAAAATGTCAAACAGGAGGCGACGATAAGTAAAATAGAGGCGACGTATAGCAATCCAGATAACTCCAAACATCGACCGACGTATTAGAGAATGCTCGGGGTCCTTTGAACCTTCCAACAGGGAATACATAGATTGCATCACCAAACAACTCCTTTCTACCATGAGCATCATTCAACAGGCTACTAACATCCTGTCCCAATATCATATAAATATTTTCCACTTTGATTTAAATCCAACATATTGGGTCTCACGGCTTTAAAACGTCTTTATTTATTGGATACCCACCTTACTAATAAGCCTCAATCAGTCTCTTTCCATTTTCGATGTGGGATTCAGTTCATTCATGTCCACATTGCCATATCTTAAAGTCGTTCTTTGCTCAGGCCTTTTACCCCAGCGCCACCCACTTTGAACCAGGTCGTTACAGAATCTTAGCCGAAATGCTTCGTCAATTCATTTTTCCAATTGAATCTCCTTGTTTTTTTATTTTTATATAGTTTTTCATAAAAATTAGTATTGTTTTTAGGGTAAAGGTATGCTTACTTTGTTTTTAAGAACACTCAAACTATAACTATGTAAAACTACTCTAATCACAAATCAAAACGTAAATAGACATGTGTTTTATTTTTATTTTTATTTTTTTGTTTAAAGTTGAGATATAACTCTTAAAAAAAGGACATTACCATTGAAATGTAGCAAAGTGAATAAGTGGTGTTCAGAAATCATTGACCAAGCAAGATTTTAATGGCAAAAAATTATAATTAAGCCCCCTAAATTTTACCTATTTTAAAAGATCAAGTCACTGATTAATTATTTTTGGGTATTCTTATATTCAGCTCCAAATTCTCATCCACAGCCCCGTGAAAAGATGAAAATGCCATTTCATGGGTTTTGGGTGGGAAAAGGCTATTTTTTTTGCCTTTCCGTCACGCGGGCATGTGCCTATCACGCCTCACCGTGTGGTCGGGCGTGATAGCCACACGCCTCACCGTGTGGTCGGGCATGACAGCCACACGCCCGACCACAAGGCGAGGCATGTGGCTATCATGCCCGACCACACGGTGAGGCGTGATAGCCACACGCCCGACCGCACGGTGGGGCGTGATAGCCACACGCCCGCGTGTCGGGAAGGAAAAAAATAAAAATAAAAATAATCAAATTAATAAAATAAAAATAATAAAAACTAAATTAAATTTAAAAAAAAAATTGAATTTTGCCCACATGGGCGTGACGCTATCATGCCCTACCAGGCGTGATAGCCTCACGCCCTACCTGACGAATCCGAATTCCCCAAAAATCCAAATTCGAATAAACAAAATGTCCAAAAACCAACAAAATCAAACAGAATTTCGTAACATTAGTCCTTTTCCTTTGCCGTCCCTCTTCCGATCCATGTTTTTGTTGATAAATTAGTCCGGATTTGATCCAAGAGAGTTTAGAGAGTTTGAGAGGATTTGAGAATTTTAAAATTTGGTAAAAAGGTATTTTCATCCTTTCACTGGGCTATGGGTGGAAATTTGAGGCTGGATATAGTAATTCACTTATTTTTCCATATTGAGTCTTTGATCATTGATTCTGTTATGGATATGACGCTTATATAAATTTTCCATCGTGTTTGGGTGACATGCATGGGTAGGAAGATTCAGTCTATCTACATGGACAAATAAAAATAAGAGTTTATTAATTATGATAGATATAGAGTAAAAAGTAAAATGAAATTACAGAAATCAATTTCTCGCAGGTTCTTCTAAGCTCAATTTTCTCATTTTCTATTTCGCGATTTCCAACATTATAATCGTCAAATCGATCTTTCCCTCTAACACCAAAATCCATTTCTAGCAAGTTTTTCCAAGTTCAGTTTCCAGCTTGAGAAAACCTAATGGAAATCGATTTCTGTAATTTCTTTTTACTTTTTATTTTCTTTCCCCTAGTATAAAAAGTTACTTTTTTTATTTTTCCACACGGAAGTGAAAATGTCCACGTCAACTGGTCGAATCTCTTAAAAGTTCGTATCGTTCAAACTTAATGAAAAAATTAAATAAGAATCGGATTCGTAACAAAATCAATGATCAATATAAAAAAATAATTGATTAGACGCTTCATCTTTATTAATTATGTTTTTATTTTCCCGATTTTAATTTCATGAGAGTTGGATCATATACTAAATTGTCATAATTGATAGGCTTAATACATAAATAACCCTCTGAACTTGTTTAAATATTGCAACTGCCCTTCCAACTTTCAATTGTAACAACTTACCCCTCGAACTTGTCTAATTGTAACAATTTACCCCTTAAACTTGTCCAATTGTAAAATATAATCCCAAATTGCTGACATAGACTGCAATTGAAGAAACACGTGTAATGCAAAATCTGCAACGCTCGTGGAGTGTGATAATCAGATCTTTGGCGTGATACGAATCTGGCGAAACGTTTTTACGATTGCTTCAAGTACGGGGTAAAAAAATTTCCAATTTGGGGTTATGTTTTACAATTGAACAAGTTTAAGGGGTAAGTTGTTACAATTGAAAGTTGAGGGGGACAGTTGCAATATTTGGACAAATTCAGGGGGTTATTTGTGTATTAAGCCTAATTAATAAAGCTAAGAAATTTTGGACCATGTAGATCCTACATAGATAGGACCATATGTTTTCTAGCATTGGAATATTGTAGGCATGGTTATGGGTTACTACCTATTGAATCCTATAGTGCAATTAATTTTTTTTTTTATGATTAGCTCAATATATCTATCTTTAATTTTTAAAAAAAAAAAAATATTCCAAATAATCTTCTATTCTTATCGAATTGAATTCAATAACCTCAAATTTCTCAATATCTATATGATTCTTTGCTATTGGAAATCGATGTATATAACACGAGACATGATCATATTATATTCATATGTTGTTAAGAGATTTCTTAATTCTTATGTGAATTTATCAGTTTCAAATGAGCGACAAATTTCATTGTCTCATTTGGATATGGTCATACACTTTTCAGTCTCACTAATCAAGTGGTCGATGATATTCTCTCTCACAGACGAGAGTAACAATCATATCGCTTCAATTGTTGTTCCTAAACATGATTCAGAGCATATCCAATTAAATCTATACTTGGCACCAAGTCACGGGCTTGTTAAGCGAACGATCTAAGTATACTATGTCTCATTTAGGCCTTACAGTGACTTCGGGTCTAGTCCATTGTACGTATTACATGAGTCACATATATGACACATGATCATGTAGCATTCTCATACGCAACACTTCTCAGCCCCACTAATCAAGTGGTTGGTAATATCATCTCGCTTCACTTAAGGTTTTTAAGCATGATTCAGAGCATATCCAACTAAATCTATACTTTCCAATCACATGCTCGTTAGGCGAATGATCTAAGTATGTTGTGTCTCATCTAGATTCCATAGTGACTTCGGATCTAAGGAGTCCACTATAAATATTACATGAGTCACATCTATACACAAGGTCATGTATTATCATAAACGGATGAATCCAGTACTTACTATTTCATAAGCTCATATACTCTTGATTGATATCTGATGTTCATGACCAGTGAAATACCATCAACAACCAAATGCATATATTAGTCTTTGGTTCATTATCATTCCCACGATAATAACAAACTAGGAATGTTTTAAATATATGTATTTTATTGTCTCATAATTTCATTTGCACAGATTCTCAACTCGACAAACATGAACAGATAACTAAAGTTGGCTTATGATGGGCAATTATTATTGTTGGGTTATACCACTTGGTCCTATTTTGAATTTATGAAAAAAGTCCAACCTTAGTCTTCAATCCGGATCAGGTTGAATTGGTGTGGACTCTATATTTTTTTATTCAACTAATAATATTTATTAGGGTAAAGTTCAAATAAAACCCCTGTGGTTTCACTAATTTTCAGATAAAGGACTGTGGTTTACTTTTTGTCAAAACGAGGATTGAGGTTTTTAACTTTAACAAAATAATGACTTTTTCGATTGATACTATTAAAATCACCTTTGACGACTTCGAAAATGACATATTTTAAGAACTACTAATATTCTAACCAACTTTAATTCTTCAACTTTTTTATTTTGAGATTGTTTAGATGATGTTTGGTAAAGAGAGAGAGTTCCAAAAAAGATGATTTTCGAAAATCGAAAATGTAGTTCCATAGAAAATATGACATTAAACAACTTTAATTCTTGAAAATTTTCATTTTCAGATTGCTAAAGATGGTTTTAATAGCATTAATCCAAGTTTGAAACCTCAATCCTCGTTTTGACAAAAAGTAAACCACAGTCCTTTATCTGAAAATTAGTGAAACCACAGAGGTTTTATTTGAACTTTACCCTATTTATTATTATTATTTTTAATAATTCGCATTTAATTTTTTATTTTAATTAAATTCCTTTTCTCCTAACGTTTCTCCAATGATCATGGTCAATGGTCAATATTTAATAAGGAGTAACCTTCCTTGATTTATCTCCTTCCTTATTCTCCATTATATCGCAACTCTTTTTTCTTATATTAAATAGATGTTGAGACTGTCGTTCCAATGAGAGAGAATTACAATACAATTTTCTTTGAATAAATCGAAACCGAGCATTTATAGAGTGTAGATAGAAACAAGTTCGTACAGTGCAGTACGAATTCGTATACGAGAGGGTTGTTTTATCCTGGAGGCGATCGAAAATTACACTGCTTGTACTTTTTGGCAGTTCCGTGAACGTTTTAAAGAAAGCGACTTAGTCTCCGACTCTGTCCATTGTTTTGTTCGGTGAATTTCGGGTTTTTCAATTCCGGTTCCAACAGCTTATAAAGCCATGTTGAGTGGACCATACTAACCTGCTTTATATTAGCATTGAGTCCCTGTAGAAATTGGGCTGAATGGGCCTGACTAGAAATGCTTTATCAACTAATTTTTCCAAATTGAGATGTTGTTGTTTATTGGGATAGTTACATGATTATCATAAATTAATTAAATATTTATAAGTTTCCAATTTTCAAAAAAAATTCCAATTATGTCAGAATTTAGAAAGCTGTCCGAATTTAATTAGTTTTTTTTTTTAATCAGTAACTGAATTTGATAAAATTGAAAATAAAAATACAAAATTTTGATATATTTATAAAAAAAACCATGAAATAATAAAATACAAATATATATGAATTATTAGTTAAGTGTAATTTCCTCTAAATTTATGTTTATATAATTATTTTTCATAAGAATTAGTATTATTTTTAAGAAGACTCAAACAATTTAAAGACTACTCTAATCACAAAACCAAACGTAAATAGAATATGTTTTAATTTTTTTAAATAAAGTTGGAGAGAAAAGTAGAGAAATAAACCTTGTGATTTAGTTTATTAGCAAAGACAATTCACGTGATTTAAAAGTTTGTAAACAGAGATCTCTGTTTTTACGGTTTGTAAACTCAAAAATTCTTTAAAAAAAAATTGTTTGAGTGGCTATTTACCCCAAAAGGGAGCGGTTGGAGCAATTGAAAAGACTAATTTTGTAAATTATCTAAAATTTAATGTCTAATTTTACAATTTAACTAAACCACAAATATTGTTTGAGCGAAAAATTAACTCATAAATTCCTTTAACTGCAAAATTCACAAAGTACAAACCTTTATTTATAAAAAATGTCCAAAAAAGTCAACTGCCCATTGTATTTTTAAAAAATGTTCTATTTACTCCTACACTTGTTGAAAGTGATTTATAGACTCTCTGAAATGTATTTATTAGCTTTCCAAAATTGCTTAAATTGTACATATTCAACCTTTCGAAAATCTTTCTCTTTTCCGCTAAGTGGATTTTAAACCGTTAATAGGTTACTTTAAACAATTTCAGATGGTAAATATGACATTTTAATATAGGTGCAGACCCCATTAAAATGTAGCAAATTGAATAATGGTGTTCACAAATCATTAGATCTGGACTTGTACAATGAAAATTGATCTTAGACATAGCCCAGTCCAGGTAAACTAAAGCCCGTCCATTTTCCAGGTGGGTTTGGGATTGATAAAAGTAGTCTGACCAACCCGGCCCGTTTTATTAATATTAATTAGGAAATTTATATATTTATACTTAAATATAAATTTTATTTTTTATAATTAAAAATTATATATACCTTTTATTTGGGTTTATATGTGTTAGACTTGGGATTTGATTTTTAAACCCGAGTCCAGTCCAGTCCAAACCCGTCTAAATTAATAAGGGTGTCGTTATATCCAGCCTCAAATTCCCACCCCTTGCCCCATGAAAGGACGAAAATGCCCTTTCAAGGGTTGGGGTTGGGAAAATGCTATTTTTTTGCCTTCCGGACACGCGGG
Source organism: Euphorbia lathyris (assembly GCF_963576675.1). Lineage (NCBI taxonomy): Eukaryota > Viridiplantae > Streptophyta > Magnoliopsida > Malpighiales > Euphorbiaceae > Euphorbia > Euphorbia lathyris. The sequence goes on along the minus strand of NC_088917.1, from coordinate 2,348,855 downwards.
CGTGTGGCTATCATGCCTCACCGTGTGGTCGGACGTGATAGTCACACGCCTCACCTTGTGGTCGGGTGTGATAGCAACATGCCCGACCACAAGGTGAGGCGTGTGGCTATCACGCCCGACTACACGGTGAGGCGTGATAGCCACACGGTGAGGCGTGATAGCTACACGCCCGCGTGTCGGGAAAGCAAAAAAAATAGGCTTGTTATTCGATTAAACCCGTAAATACCTATAAACTCTACATAGTTTTAATTAAATACCATACAATTTTAATTAAAACCCGTAACAATAATATAAGTTCATGAATAAATATTAACTAAAATTAACAAAATAAAAATTTAGTTAAACAAAATAAAATTTATAACAACTGAATTTAACTAAAATTTACAACATAAAAATTTATTTAAACAAACTAAAAATAACAAAAATTTAATTAAATTAAACTAAATTAAAAAAATAAAATAAATAATTGCCCATACACCACACGGGCGTATGGGCATCACGCCGTCACCATTGTGAGAGCGTGAGGATATCACGCCGCACCACAGGTGACGGCGTATGAATATCACGTCGTCGCCTGTGGTGAGGCGTGAGGCTATCACGTCGTCCTCTGTGGTGCGGCGTGATGTTCATACGCCGCACCAGAGGTGACAGCGTGATCTCCACACGCCCCATGTCCCGATTCCGATTTCGAATAACAGCAAAATCCGATGCAAAAAACGTCCAAAAAACATCAAAATCAAACGGAAATATATATCATAGGTCCATTGTCTTTGCCGCCCCTCCGCCGATCCATGTTTTCGTTGATAAATTAGTTCGGATTAGATTAAAGAAAGTTTGGATTGTTTGAGAGGATTTAAGAATTCTGAAAATTATCTAAAGGATAATTCCGTCTTTTCATGGCCACATTAATAATGAAAGCTTGAATTCAACCTTTTTACATAAAAAAATTCGTTAGATCCAGCCTGACCCGGCCGTGGACAGGTCTACAAATCATTGACCATGTAACATATTTTTCATGAAACTAAATTGTCATAATTAATAAGGCTATAAATAAAAAGTTGGGGCATGTAGGTTGTAGATAGATAGGACCATATGTTTTTGTATAGGACCATATATTTTGTATGCATATGATTATGGGCTAGACCTGTTCATGGGCTGGGCCGGGCCGGGTTCGGGCCGGGCCTAACCGGGCTTTACATGTAATTATCTTGTCCAAGCCCAACCCAGCCCACCTATATTTATATCGGGCTCGGGCCGGGCTGGGCTTGACTATAAAAAGTAATTCCCAAGCCCGGCCCAACCCGCCCATCTAATATGTTAATATTAAAAAAAAAAAAATTCTAATGTAATTATTTTAGGACTTTAGAGTAATTTAATTTTAGATTCAACTACCAAATTTAGTAACAGGAGTAAATTTTTTTTTTAAATACACCACATATATATATATATATATATACAATTAAAAATATTACTATATAATATAAAATCGGGCCGGGCCGGCTCACTTGGGATTTTGAGAGCAATCCCAAGCCCAACCCATTTTATATGCGGGCTTGGACCGGGCCGGGCCAAAGATCAAATATCAATGTCCAAGCCCAACCCATGAAGTGCGGGTCTGGGCGGGTTTGGCGGGCCAACGGGCTCATGAACAGGTCTATGGGCTACTACCCATTCAATCCTATAGTGCAATTATATTTCATAAAAAAAAAATAAGTGCTTTTATCATTTCTTTAACGTTTATAACGGTACAATTAATACTTTAATATTGGAAAAAGTACAAAAATAAATAAATAAATAAATCCTGTGGTTACATTTATTTTCGAACAATACTCATTTGGTTTAAAAGTTTGCAAAATAGTATATTGAGGTTCATTTTGTTAGCAAACACATACCAAATTGACTAACGATGTTAAAACAAAAGGAAAAGAGTTAATTTAATCCTTATATTTATTTATTTTATAAATTAACCCCTCTTATTATCTAATTATCACAAACAAACCTCAAAATAAAAAAAAATAAAAATCAAATATATCATCTTCTCCATCTCTCTTTAATTTGATTGATTTATTTTGAGGTTTGTTTGTGATAGTTAGATAATAAGAGGGGTTAATTTATAAAATAAATAAATATAATGACTAAATTAACTCTTTTCCCTTTGACTTTTAACACCGTTAGTTAATTTGATATGTGTTTGCTAACGGAATGAACTCAAGGTACCATTTTGCAAAATTTTAAACCACATTAGTGTTGTTCGAAAACAGATATAACCATAAGGTTTATTTTTGTACTTTTCCCTACAATTTTTACCGATTTTACTTCTAATTATAATTGTACGTAATTATACATCTTATTATTTCCACTATATGTATATATTATATTTGATGAGTAATAAATAAAAAATATATACACATGAAAAAAGTTTAAAAAGAATTTTGTATGTGTATATATATCTTTGATCTCGTGTTCACGAGATAAATTTTTTACAATTTGTAAGATTTTGGCTTAGTACATGATTTGCGCTCCTAAACATGTCCAAAAAATTTGATTGTCTCATGAACTTTCAAAAAGTCCAAATGGTTTGCTCAACTTGACAGTCCTTTAACTTGTGTAAAATGTAGTCAATTAATCAATCGGTTGTAATAAAAAAAAAAAAGTAAATTGAATGCGAAAGGTGTGTTGTACGCACCTTGAAAAAGTAAAATTATCAAGGTTAAGGTATGAAGTTCTAATGTCACAGATAATGAGTTTTATAGTTCCTCAAATAAAAACTTCATTTTTAATATGTTTTAATCTATTCTGTGAATTACATAATGATATTCCAAGATGCGTGTCATACACATTCCGCATGCAAATTGCTTTTTTACAACTGAGTGATTAATTGATTATATTTTAAGCAAGTTGATGGGGCTATCGAGATATTTTAAACTAGTTGAGGGGATATTGGAACACTGTGAAAGTTCAGACAAGTGGAGATAACGAGATTCATGACTAGAGTTGTTTCGTTAATAATTACTAAAAATTGGTCCAACTTCAAACGTTATGGGTAAAATTGCTCTAACTTGCAAACTTTAGTAGGATAACTGTGTGATTTATGACGTTAATGGTAAAATTGCTCGTAGGTATTAATGTTAGGGGTATTTTTTATATTTTATCACTATAGAACTTCCAAAATCATAAACATTAACCTATTTGAGGGTTATTCGTTCCAAATAAGCAAGTTGAGGGGTTAGTTGTAACATTTTGAGCTTCAAGGGTCAGTTACAGTTTTTAAACAACTTGAAAGGACTGGGCATTAGACCTTAAAATTTATTTTAGGGATAAGGTGTAAAAATATTCCTAACGTTTACCGTGAGGAGCAATTTTACCCTTAATGTTAGCAGTCAAAAGCAATTTTACCACTAATGTTGGTAAGTTGGTTCAATTTCAGATATTATTATAAAACACGCGTATATTTGTTCCTTATTCTACACCAATTGCATTTCAGTTCGTTTTAAAAAAAAAAATCATATTTTATGTGAGTTAATAATAAAATTGAGATTAATATTTATAAATTTGGTGAAATATTTGAATTTTTTCCAACTCGTATAAAAGACAGTATATTTATTTTAATTGTTTAAAAAAAACCGCATCTAATCATATGTTTGTGATCTGTTATTAATAAGTGATAAAAAAAAGGCACATGTGAAGTGTAGATGACAAGATTCAGGACTGAGAAGACAGTTTGATGAATAATTTCTCAAATCGAGCCAATTTATCAACGTTAAGGGTAAATTTGCTCTTGGCTGCCAATGTCAATGGTAAAATTGCATCATTTTAGATATTATGGGTAAAATTGTTCCTGACTATAAATATTAGGCTATTTTTACACTTTTATCCCTTTATTTTACCAATCTTTTGCATGATAGCAGCCTTAATTGGGTTGGATCCTTAGCAAGGAAGGAATCAAAAGGGCAGTTTATGGATTGGTGAAGCAAAGTAATTAATTAATTAATTATTAATTTATGATAATTGGATTATTTATTATAGAATTAATGCGGTGGCAACGTGGGATATACAGTCTTGTAAGCAATGAAAATGAAAAGTAAAATTAATATTTAATTAATTTTTTTTTCCTTTTTCAAAAAGTTTAGGAGTAGGAGGGAGGGATAAAAAGATGGACATCAGTTAATATTTTTTAAATGCTTTTATAGAAAAAAAAAATTAAAAGTAATGCACCTTAATGAGTACGTAGAATTTGCTCATTCACCGTTAGATCTAGCTTTATTAGAATCCTAAGGTGGAGATTCAAAACATCCTGAGGCTTAGATTTAATAAGCCTATATCTAACGGTGAATGGGCAAATTCACTTGCTCATTAAGGTGAATGTGAAAATTCCTGGTGGAACGAAGGAAGTAGTTTCTATAGAGTTTTCAGTATTTTTTAGTAACCAATAGATGTTTAAGACCTCTAACTATGTTGGGATTCGTTGCTGAGGACAATCATTAATAAGGGGTGCTTAGAGTGTTTTCTCGTGATCTATGGACATTCAATTGAATTTTTTGGGTGTTATTATATGAAAATTTGATGCTCGGTACACTACTTTATGGAGTTTTCGGTGTTTTCGGTTTCAAGCTCCCTGATTTCTCTTGGATCCTTCACTAAAAATGAGCATAACGATAAAGAACCGACTCTATCTGGATTTGGTTCACGCTATAGTTGTTAGAGTCGCCTTAAATTGATTTTTTTTTTTGTAGCTACAAAAAGTTTAGAGGAATGAGAGGTGATATCAAGCGAATATAGAAATTATATGCGTGTTCTTATCAAAGGAAGTGAGAATGCATATCGCAAGAGGAGCCTCTGGATCAAACTAAACTAGAATGTGCAAACCCATAAAACACGTGGACCAATGAGAGAAGAGTTCTGAAATCACTCTGCTATTAGGTCCCTGAATCCATATAAATAAAACGTGTCACACAACTAAAACGTGTCACACAACTAAGTTACACACAAATATTCAAAACAATTTAACTTAATTGCTAAGTACTCATCTTTTCTAAACTCTACTAACTTTAGCATTAGAGTGGGATCGCCAGGATCCCAATTACTCATTTATTTACGTCAGAGAATTACTCTGAGATTTACTCATAACAAGAGATAACTCCAGTCTAGAGTCAAGTAAAGTCTCAAAACTACAAATGAACTTACTAGAGAACTTACAGATTATTCACTATAATGACGACAATGAAAATCAAATCCAATTAGCAACAATATAGGAGTCGCTTTCTTACCGTCAGTGATGGATGTAGGAGGTCAAAGGGGGCATTTGCCCCCCCCCCCCCCCCCCCCCCTCATCCCCTAAAAAAAAGAAATTTATTCCAAAAAAAATGGTTAAAGTGTAAAAATACCCTAACGTTTTTTATCAGGAACAATTTTACCCATAATGTCTAAAATGGTGCAATTTTACCCCTAATGTTGGAAGCCAAAAGAAATTTTACCCCTAACGTTGATAAATTGGGTCAATTTGAGAAATAATTCATCAAACTGTTTTCTCGGTCATGAATCTTGTCATCTACACTTCACGCATGCGTTATTTTATCAGTAACAAATCACAAACATATGTTGGGATGTAAAAAAATAAGAAAAAAATATTAAAAATATACTGTTTTTTTATACGAATTAGACAAAAAAATTTCAAAAAATTCACCGAATTTATAAATATTAATCTCTAATTTTATTATTAAATTACAAAAAACATTATATCATTTTTTAGAACAAATTGATATGCAATTTGTGCAAAATAAAGAAAAAAAGGATTGTATATTATAATAGTATCTGAAATTGATCCAATTTATCAACGTTAGGGGTAAAATTGCTCTTGGCTACAAACATTAAGGGTAAAATTGCACTATTTTAGACGTTAGGGTTAAAAAACATTAGGGGTATTTTTACTCTTGACTACAAACATTGGTCTAAAAAAATTTTACACAGAGTTTTAACTCCCCTCTCTCAAATCCTGGATCCGCCACTGCCGTCGGACCCGCTCCCTTAAATGGATTAATTAAAAAATAAATAATAAACTTTACAAAAAAGTTGGAAAGTGAGGGGTATAAAATAAATCAAATTGTCTAAATGAATTAAGGTCGGTGGCAGTCTCTATCAAAAGTAAGCAAGCAACAAGCTTTTTTGCTTTTGTCTTTGTCTGTGTCCTTTTCTTTTGGCTTAATATCTCTCCTAGATCCCTATATTTACCCCAAAATTGCAATTATTACTTTAAACTTTTAAAATTTTCTAAATAACTTGTATTTTAGCCAATTGTATTCAATAAACCCTTATTTTTATCCAACTGCATTCAATAACCATCTATTCTTATTCGATTGCACTTCGGGATAAAGGGAAAAAATACCCTTGATGTTGGCAGTTAGAAGCAATCTCACCCTTAACGTCTTAAATAGTGCAATTTTACTTCTATTGTTAAAATTTAAGAGCAATTTTACTCATAATCTTGATAGATTTAGTCAATTTGAAAAATAATTTATCAAACTATCTTTTTAATTATGAATTTTATCATCTCCACTGTATACGTGATTCATTTTATCTCCAACGTCGAAAATATTGTAATTTTACCCTAACATAGCGTGTTAAGAGCAATTTTACTTCTAAAATAGACTTTGTCAATTTAAGAAATAATTCATCAAATTATCTTCTTAATCATTAATTTTGTCTTCTTCCTTTTATATGTACATCATTTTAAACAAATTATATATATATATATATATGAAAATAAAATATATACACATGAAAAATAAATTATACTGTATTGTGTATGAGCTGAACAAAAAAAAATCAAAATTCAAATATTTCATCAAATTTAAAAATATATTCATTTCTAATTTTGTTATGAAATAACAAAAAACGGAATTTTTTTTTAGAACCAAGTGATATACTATTGATATAGAATCTGGGGTTTTTTCTTAATAAAGTCTGAAATTGATCTTGGTTAATGACAATCAACGTTAAGGATAAAATTGTACTATTTGAAACGTTATGGATAAAATTGCTCTTAGTTATCAATATTAGAGGTTTGCATCTTATCCCAAAACGTCAATTGCCCAAACTTTTAAAAATGTCAGGTAATATTACATTTCTTTGACACATGACGAAATGTATTTCCCATTTTCTACATATAAATATGAAATTATTAATTGTAGTTAGAAAATAATAAGAGTTCATTTGAAACTTTTGAAAATTCAAGCCGTCGTTAAAATTTTGGAACAAGTATAAAGGTCAACAAAACATGTTTTAGCTTAATACATCTTAAGCCCTTTATAATCGTATAAAAAGGCGTAAAACACTTTTTGGTCCCTGACCTATTCAAAATTTGTGCATTTGGCCTCTGACCTATTATTTGGTCATATTTGGCCCCTAACCTATCAAATTAGATAAAATTCAACCCAAATTGAATAAAAAATTAACTGTGTTGAAAAATTAACGGCAGTAACCAATACAAAAATGACACATGACAACATAAATAAAATTAATTTTTACTCTATCGGAACACTAGAAAAGTTTTTAGGATTTTTTTACTGTGTAAAATAGTTACTATTGCCATCTCTAGTTGAAAATTAATTTTATTTATATGTCATGTGTCGTTTTTGTATTGGCGACTGCCGTTAATTTTCTAACAAAGTTAATTTTCCATTCAATATGGGTTGAATTTTATCTAATTTGATAGGTCAAGAGCCAAATGTGACGAAATAATAGATCAGGGGTCAAATGCATAAATTTTGGATAGGTCATGGGTCAAAAAGTGCTTTAAGCCCGTATAAAAATTCAATTAGCCTTGCACTTTGAAAAAAAAAATTGACTTTTCTAAATTTGTTTAAAATGACCATTTGATTCTATGATATTAACCTGTATATGAACTTTCTTAAAATAATTATTACCTCTGTAAAACTTGCTTAAAAGGTACAAATTTCAAGTTTTCCAAAATATATTCTTACCCGTCGCGTGAATTTTAGGGAATTAATAGATCATTTTAAACAAATCCAAAAAGTAAATACAACATTTTAAAAGTATAAAGCGCAATTCGCTATTTTGGACAAATACACAGAACTAGGGATGTGTTAATTTTTTGTTAGCTTAATACATCTTTGCCCTACTAAATTTGTTTAAATTTACTTCTCACACTTGAACTATATTAAAGTGGTATATTGCCCATTAAATTTGCTTAAATATAAATATTTTAATTTTTTTAAATCTCTCCTTACTCTGTCATATCGATTTTAAACGTTTAGAGTATCTCCAAGAGACTTTTAGTGCACTCTCTAAAAATAATATAAATAATTGATTCTTAGTGATTTAAGAGTAACTAAGATATATCATGTCCAACAATACTTTTTATATTCACTCCTTATTTATTACTCCATCTGTTTCATATTACATGTCGTTTTAGAGAGTTGTATAGAAATTAATGATATTAGAAAAAAAAAATTGTTACCTCTAATTTATTGATTCCACTATTTATTTATTCTATAATAAGTTCATTATTCTAATTAATTTTTATAAACCCACGTTTTATAGCAGGAAAAATGATGACTTAACGTGTACCGAATGTCGTTTTAGAGAGTTGTATAGAAATTAATGATATTAGAAAAAAGACATTGTTATCTCTAATTTATTGATTCCACTATTTATTTATTCTATAATAAGTCCATTATTCTAATTAATTTTTATAAACCCACGTTTTATAGCAGGAAAAATGATGACTTAACGTGTACTGATCATATAAAATGACATGTATAATTAAACAAAAAAGAATCTCTAGAAAGAAAGACATGTAATATGAGACAGATGTAGCATTTTATAATTAAAATTATTCATGATTGATTTATTTACGAATAGTGAAAGGAGCTATTTAATAATAAATTATTAATAAAAAATGAAGTTATGAGACACTAATAGATGGAGAGAGGCTTCCAATAGAAAGTGCCTAAAAGAGTGCCAGCTGATGTGGCATCAGGTTTGACAATTTTTAAAGGGTGCCCATTATTGGAGTGATTGTGAGTGCAAGGAAAGTTGCCAATTTTTGGCAACCCTGTTTATTATTTTTTAATATAAAATTTGTGATCCATCTCCTAGAAATAATAAAATCTGGAGCCTTTTATTTTTAATATTTATAATAAAATAATAATTTATAGGATTATAATGGTAACTTTTCAAACAACCTCTATTGGAGCATTTTTTAAATAAAAGTTGTCAAAAGTGATGTGGATGAAAGAGACAATAAAATATTATATTTTAGGATTATGTGTTAAGTTTTGACACTCTTTTAGGCGGAAAATTATTAGAAGCACCGGGTTCTCCATGTCAAACGGAGGACCTTCCATACATATTTTGACACGTGTAACATGGATCCGCGTATATTATAAGAGGTCTCACTATTTTAATTATTACGTGGGTTCACAAGACACGTGTCCAAATGTGAATTGGGGGTCCTCCGAGTGACATGGAAGATCCGGTGCTTAATATAAGAACTCCTTTTAGGCACCCTCTGTTGGAGAAACTCTAATATGTGGATATAGACTCTTTATTAATAGAGATGATGTAGAAGCTGTTAGTGATTTAAAGAGCCATTAAGAGACTGTTGGAACTCATTTTTAATTCTCATTCCTCAAATTTTAACTTGAGAGTCAAACTAAAAGGCGGTTAGAGATGCTCTTAATATATCACATTAAACAAATTTATAGTGTCAATTGAACATTTTAAAAGTACATAAGGACTAAAGATGTATTTATCCTTTTCTTTTCTTTTTTCCTTTTATTTTCTAGTCAGTACTCCATCTTTCTCTTCTTCTATATAAGAATCCAACACCACCTCTATTTCCTTCCCCTTTTCCCTCTTCTTCCTCCTCCTCCTCTCTAATCTTCTGATTAACAGAGGAATCTAATTTAATTTAATTTAATTTAATTAAGTTAATTAATTAAATGAAGCGGAAAGGAGCCGGCGGAGGTGGAGACATGAAGCGAAGTGAATCGGAGATCGCTCTTGAAGAAGTAGTGAAGAAGACGAGTCTGAGTTGTACGGATTCTAATAAGACGATGTCGTTGAGAGATTTTCATCATACTTTTTCTAATTCCGATCTCGATTACTCCTTTCTCCCGGATGTTCTTTTTTCCGATCTTCATCATCGGGTAATTACTGATTAACTTGCTTAATCTCTGTTTATGTTTCTTAATTCATTTTTAGCTTTTTCTTCGTAGAGAAATGAGTATTAGATGTATACAGACCTTTTCATGGCCAGGTTCGGGCCGGACCTAGCCGACTTTTATCTAAACATGTTGAACCCAAACACAGCTCAGTACGTTGTTAATTTAGACAGGTTTGAGCTGCACCGGACTCCGGTTAAAAAAAATTCAAATCTCCAAGTTCAGTACATATAAACCCATCTATATAAGTATAACTTTTTAGGACTTTTTATATGAAAATTCTATCAAATTATAAAATTACAATTAAATCATTTTTTAAAATTTAATTCTCAATCCATCACTATTTTCTATATATTACAAATAAAATATGATTTTATGTTTTAATTTATAAATTTTGGATCTCAATTCATAAATTATAAACCATAAAAAAATATCTTAACCCTTAATTCATAAAACATAATTCTTAAAATATATGGAAAAATAATGATTTATTTAATTTGACATTATTTAAATTAGTATTTGATATAGTTGTAAATAATTTTTAAAATCTGAATTTTTGTATAAATTTCCATAATTTTTAATAATAAGAAATTAAATTTACATATAAAAATAAATTAATAGGCGGCCCGGATTGTGTCGGTCCATGTTATTTTTATAAATTACAAACCCGTCCAAAAAAGAGACGGGCTTTAGCAGGTCTAGACCGGACTGGGTCTAAAGATAAATTTTCATGTCCAAACCCGATCTAGGAGTACGGGTCTGGGCGGGCCGGACGGGTATCCAGGCACGTGAACAGATCTAAATGTATATAGGTTTTGAATGGGTAATTACATCCATGCCCCTCAACTTATGACTCGTGAACTTTAAATTTGGATGTTATGACCTCTAAACTTTACATCGTACTAATATAATGACGTATGAACTTTGCACTTTACTAACTTAATAGCTTTTTTATGGGTAAATTATACCAAGGCCGCCGAACTTTGTACTTACTTTTATTATGTTCTTTGAACTTCAAAATCGAACATTGTGTCCGTTGAACTTTACATTTTAGTACCATAATGGTTTTTTTTCACGTTTATCGATATGATCACTCCAATAATAGCTAAACCTTCAATATAGAACTGGTAGAAATGATATTCTGAGTAAGTTTAATGCTTAATTTTTTTTGGGTTTGAGGTTATTTAAGCGTTTTTAGTTAGGAATGAGAAAGTTATTGTTTAGAGAGCGAAAATATCCAAAATTTGGTTTGTAAAGAAAATGGTATAGGAAATATAGTTTTAAACAAATTTAATTTTTGAATTTTGTTCGGAGATATAAATTCGATAAATAAAAATGCAATTTTAAACACACGAAATGAGTAATGCTTTTTAACTGAATTAGATTCATAACTATTTTTCCGAGCTTAATGGTCCATTTTTTTCAGCTGCTCATGTTTTCGGTTTGCTGTTACGGATATGCAACATATATTAGTTGATTTTTTGTCTAAAAAGCAACTGTTTCGAATTTTTATCAAACGATTTTTGTCTCTGTTTAGATTTAAAAAGAAAAAAGTAGTTCCGAAAAATGAAAATAGACTGGCATTAAATATGTATTAATTATAATTGACTGAAAGTTTAGTATATAAAATTGAAAATTGTATGTTTAATTAACAAAAATAGAAAAGATCAACGGGTTAAAGATGATTATTTTTCAAATATATATTAGATATTAAAGTAAAAGAATATGAATTTGCTCTAATTTGTAAATAAAATTGTAACAGGAGATGAACAGTGGAGTGCCGGAATCCATAATATGGTCGGAGAATATGACGGAAAAGAATTCATCGTCACCACTTATTGATGCACACTCCTCCATCTACGGTACTATTCTTTATGATCATCTCCTAATTCATATATTATTGTCTATGGCCGGGCCGAGCTGGACCGGGTTTAACGGGTTTTTATTTAAAAATACTATGGTCCTGTTTGGGAATTAGCTGTTAGCTGTTAGCTGATTACATTAGCTGATTTGACTAGCTGATTTGATTAGCTGTTTGTGTAGACCTGTTTGGTAAAAATTAGCTAATTGATAATAGCGGTTTGTGCAAAAAGACGAATAAAGGCATTTCTTTTTTTAATACATAAAAATATATTTAAAATAATTAGGGTTAAAGAAGTCCATTAATTTTAATATTTCAAAACACTAATGGAAAAGGCTCCAAAAAAGGAGCTTTTTCTAAATTAGCGTTTTCATCCCAAAACTCTCTTCCAAACCTCTCTCCACCAAACACTGCCATCAGCGGTTTCAGTGGTCAAACCGCTAAAGTTGGTGAAAATCGCTCTTTTTATCCCAAAACGCTCTTTACCAAACAGGGCCTATGTAAAATTTGTTAATTTAGGCGAATCCGAACCGGGTTAGGTTCGGAACTTTTATAAAATTCCAAGTCCAGTCCAAATAAACCGATCTAAAAAAATTTACTTATTTTTAGTTATAAAAAATCAAATTTATATTTAAAAATAAATATTTAATACATAAATATATAAATTTATTAATTAATATTAATAGGCGTGTCGGACTGAGCAGACCTATACTATTTTTATAGAGGAAATTCTATCAAAAATCAAATTTATATATTATTTTACATTTAATTTTATCCTTTCATTTTTTCCTTTTAAATAATATCAGAATTTGATACTCTTATTTTTAATTTTATCAAATTATTTTAAAAAATTGGTAAATTCTGATAATTTTAAATTAGTGACAAATTATATTTTTTTTAGTATTTCGATATTTGTAAATATTTAATCTATCCATAACTATTATATAACTAATCCATTTTATATATATCAAGCCTGCTCAAAAATAGATGGGCTTTAGCGGGCCTGATCTGGTTGGGCCTAAGGTCAAGTTTCCTTGCCCAAGAGACACGGATCTAGGCGGGTTTATGACAGGTCTAGTTTGAATACATGATTGTTCTGTTGGAGGGAGCTAATTTTACACATACATGCATAAAAAAAATATTTCCCAAATCGAATTCGCTCAATTTTTTTGTGTTTTCATCTGAGTAGTTCAGAACTAATTTTTCCGTGTCATTTGACAGTTGACAGTCCAATATCACAAGCAAAAGACGACCAAACAAGAGTGACGAGTACCGGTTCGTCACACGACCAATCTGATGACGACGAAGAAGATATTGAGACCGAAGCCGGTCCCTGCGAACAAAGCACTAATCCTATCGATTTAAGACGAATTCGAAGGTTTTATTTACACTTGTTAATTCTCTCTATATGTTCATAATTTCTATAAATTTGGAATTCAATTCATGAAATTGTACATGTTTCAGGATGGTTTCGAATCGAGAGTCGGCTAGGCGATCCAGAAAAAGAAAGCAAGCACACTTACAAGATCTTGAGTCACAGGTACGAACATTACCGACAGAATATTCGGTCGGTAATCTACAATTCCGTCAGTAAAGTTTCAGAATCTGCGACATGACAGCTGACCGAATTGGAGGCAGATTTTCCGTCGGTGATTCTATAATATCCCGAAAAATCTGTGTTTCTTTGCTTAATTTTTGTCAATTGACTCCGAGTATTTGGTTTTGGTTTCGTCACTGACAGGTAGAGCAACTAATAGGTGAAAATGCAACTCTGTATAAGCAGCTTTCTGATGCTTCTCAACACTATCGCCATGCCGATACTAATCATCGAGTCCTTAAAGCCGATGTTGAGGCTTTGAGAGCCAAGGTATATATTATATATTTACTAAAATAAATAAAGAATACGTTATGCTCGGTCAATACGAAATCAATTTTCAATACAAAATTTAATTCCATTCATATTATCAAATTTAAAATTTTCAATTCAAAAATAGATTTCGGGAAAAAGTGTAAAGAAAATAATGTGGTTTCATTAATTTGCACGTACGAGAATGTTTTTTTTTTTTTACAAATAGGGTGATCAGGTATGGAGATTATGCCCTTAAGTCCGTTCACATGGTCTGACTTGTGTCGAGAGCGGTCCTTTAAATACTCTTCGATTATCAAATTAGAGAGGGATTATAGAAAGATGAGAAATTTAACGGCACTTCCGGAGTAATACTTCTGACTAATGAAAATTGGTTTGAATACCACTACATGGGTATGATTAGTGGAAAGAAAAGTATTAAGTACCCTAAAATTTTTGGGTCAAATACATGAATATCATAATTAAGTAAAAAATTACAACTAAGTCATATAACCAAATTTAATTCTTAATTTGTCATTATTCTCTATATATTATGATTTTACACCATAATTTAAAAAATTTAGACTCTAATTCATAAATCATAAACCCTAAAAAATATATTCTAGATTTCTAATTTATAAATTTCAATTCTTAAAATATATTAAAAGTACTGATTTTGTTTGAGATAATCTAAAATTATGACTTGACATAATTGTAAATAGTTTTTAAAAGATGAATTTCTGTATAATTTTTCCAAAATTTTAGCATGTGTAGAGAGATTATAAGGTGTTAGTGGATCAAGGTTGTTTATTGAGCCCAATGGGCCATATTTTTGGGTTGGTCTTATAAAGGTATAATGGGCCTAGGCCTGCTTCTCTGTTAGGCTTTATGGACGTAGGCTCACTTGTCACATCACATGATATGTTGTTTACATTATTAAAAAAAAAATATATATATATATTGGTGTTAATTTTGATGACATGATACGTTGATTTATTGATTTCGATGATATGATATATTTATTTATTAACTTATTTATATGTTGTAATAAAATATTAGTTTTGGTGATGTGTCGTATTGACTTGCTGACACTATCAACGATGTTAGTTAAAAAAAAAAATTCTCCGCTAATCGTGTAAAGTACAAATCGTCTTTTATAAACAAAAATAATGGATTGAGTCCTTTACTTGCAAATCAATGAAATCATAATGATTTTTTTTTTTTTACTTTTCCCTAGACATGTTCACGAGCCTAGGTATCCATTCAGGTCCATTTCTCCTATGCCGGGCTTGCCCAAGAAAATTTGATTGAGTTTGAAATTTATAAAAATAGTCCGACCGGTCCCACCCTATTAATATTGTATTAAAATTTATTTTTTTATCATTAATATTATATATTTTTTTAGGTTACTTATATGGTGATGGACTTAGGATTTGATATTTGGGAAAATTACACAAAAATTCGTCTTTTAGTAACTATTTACAACTATGTCAAGTTATAATTTTAGATTATATCAAACTAGTAAAATCAGTATTTTTTTATATATTTTAAGGATTAGAATTTATAAATTAGAAGTCTAGAATATATTTTCTAGGGTTTATGATTTATAAATTGGAGTCTAGAATTTTTAAATTATGATTTTATATCATAATATATAAAGAATAATGACATATTAAGAATTAAGTTTGGTGATATGATTTAATTGTAATTTTGTACTTAATTATGATATTCATGTATTTGACCCTAGATAAAAACCCGTTGAACTCGGTCCAGCCCAAATTAAAAGATGAAGAGTATAATCAAGGGTCAAATACATGAATATCATAATTAAGTACAAAATTACAACTAAGTCATATTACCAAATTTAATTCTTAATATGTCATTATTTTCTACATATTATGATTTTACACTATAATTTAAAACTTCTAGACTCCAATTCATAAATAATAAACCCTACAAAATATATTCTAGATTCCTAATTTATAAATTCTAATCCTTAAAATATATTAAAAGTACCGATTTTATTAGTTTGACATAATCCAAAATTATGACTTGACATAGTTGTAAATAATTTCTAAAACATGAATTTCTGTGTAATTTTCCCTATAATCAATGAGCTTAAAGATAAAGGAATTCCTAGACATTATTGATTTATATTAATTAAAAAATATAGTAATTTAAATTTATATTAATTACTTATATCGAGATATATTGTTTTTCTAAAAAATTATCTTTCTTACGTAGGTGAAGTTGGCTGAAGATATGGTGACCCGAGGGTCATTTATAGTGCAGAATCATCAAAATCTGGCTACAAATTCAAATTCAGGAGTGAGTAATCAAAATCTACGAAGAGTTGCGAGTGTTTCTCCGACGATCACCATTAATGGAGATGAAGCTATCCCGATGACTAATCCACCGTCCATCTTTACCGATTCTGTTAGTTGCGTCACCGATCTCTGGCATTAAAATTTCTTATCTCTCGCTTGTTTTTGTTAATTAGCGTTTAGTGTCTTCTTAATTAGTAATTAGTAATATCTTTGTATGGCTGTAATCATTGTATGATTTATTAAGGTAATGAAAATGCTAGTTTGAAAATTTTGAGCTCATTATATAGAATGTTATCTTTCGCGGTGAGTATCGATTCGGTTTAATATAATCGAATTGTCGATCAATCGAATTGGAATCTACCTCAAAATTAAAATCGAACCAAATAAGCTTAATAACCAATATATGTGACTATTTTCTATATATTACAAATAAAATATGATCTTATGTTCTAATTTATAAATTTTAGACCTCAATTCATAAATCATAAACCATAAAAAAATATATCTTAACCCCTAGTTAGTACTCGATATAGTTGTAAATAATTTTTTAAATTTGAATTTCTGTGTAAATTACCCACATTTTTAATAAAAATAAATAAATTTGTATATAAAAATAATATTAATATATAAATGTATTAATTAATATTAAAGCGGACCGAGCTGGACGGTCTGTGCCATTTTTATAAATCCCAAATCCAAAAAAGAGACAGGCTTTAGCGGGCCAAGATTGGGCTAAGCTTAAAGATAAATTTTTATGTCCACGACCGGTCCAGGGGCACGGGTCTAGGCAGACCGGACGGGTATGCGGATCCGTGACAGGTCTAGGTCTATATGTATACACGTTTTGAATGGATAAATTACATCCATATCCCTCAACTTTTCTATTACTTTCACTATGACTCGTGAACTTTAAATTTTGATGTTATGGCCCGTGAACTTTACACTTGACGCATGAACTTTACACTTTACTAACCTAATAGCTTTTTTATGGTAAATTAGGTTAAATGCACCATTGGTCACTGAACTTACATGATTATCTCAAAATGGTCACTCAACTTCAATTTGTCTCAATAAAATCAAACAACTTTGAGTTTTGTCTCAATTAAGTCACTATAACGATTTTAATGATTAAAAATCATCGGAATGATGACATAAGTGATACGTCAATATGTGACAACTCATATTTCTAACCGAAATGACACATGACATCCACATATGCGCCACATGGCTATCACATGTCGATTATTTTTATGGAAAAAAAAAACTCAAATTTTAGTTTTTTTCCATAAAAATACCCGACATGTGACTGTCACATTCCGTTCTGGTCAGAGATTTGAGTTAACTCATGTTGACGTGTCATCAATGTCATTATTTCGATGTGTTTTAACCACTAAAATCGACGGAGTGACCTAATTGAGACAAAACTCAAAGTTGAGTGATTTTATTGAGACAAATTGAAGTTGAGTGACCATTTTGAGACAACCATATAAGTTCAGTGACCAATAGTGCATTTAACCCATGGTAAATTATACCCAAGACCGCTGAACTTTATACTTTCTTTTTAACGTTGATCATCCTAAACCTTCATTATAGAACTGGTAGAAATGATATTCTGAGTAAATTTAATTCTTGATTTTTTTTTTGAGGTTATTTAAGTGTTGTTTGGTTAGAAATGAGAAAATTATTGTTTGGAGAGAAATATCCAAAATTTGGGATTTGAAAAACAAAAACGGTAATTCCATGAGAAATATAGTTCTAAACAAGTTTGATTCCTAAATTTTTTTATTTTCATTTAAAGATCATAATTGGTGATTTTGACATGATATAAATTCAATCAATAAAAATGCAATTTTAAACACACGAAACAAGTAATACTTTTTAACTGAGTTTGATATAATTTATAACTATTTTTTCCTGATAATTAGGAGCTTAAGGGTCTGTTTACTCAGCTGATTCTCTTCGGGGTTTACTATTACTGTTAGCTGTTTACTGTTTGCTATTATGGATATTATACTTAAAATTGAAATTGAAATAATAAAATTGTCACAGGAGATGAACAGTGGAATACCAGAATCCATAATATGGTCGGAGAATATGACGGAAAAGAATTCGTCACCACTTATTGATGCACACTCCTCTATCTACGGTACCATTCTTTATGATATCCTGTCTATGGTCGGGCCGAGCTAGGCCGGGTTTAACAGATTTTTATTTAAAAATACTATGTAAAACTCAATTTAATCCGCTGTTAATTTGGCGACTCCGAACCGGGCTAGGCTCGGAATTTTTATGAAATTCTAAGTCTAGTTCATATAAAACTACCTAAAAAAAATACTTATTCTCCAGTTATAAAAAATCAAATTTATACTTTAAAATAAATATTTAATACATAAATATATGAATTCACTAATTAATACTAATAGACGGTCCGACTGAGCAGACCCATACTATTTTTGTAGAGAAAATTCTATCAAAAATCAAATTTATGTATTATTTTACATTTCATTTTATCATTTCATTTTTTTTCTTTTAAATATATCATATTTCTTTAGTATTTGGATATTTGTAAATATTTAATTTATTCGTAACTATTATGTATAACATTTTTTCTTTATAAATATCAAGCCCGCCCAAAAATAGACGGGTTTTAATGGGCCTGACCAAGTTGGGCCTAAGGTCAAGTTTCCTTGCCCAAGAGACACGGATCTAGGCGGGTTTATGACAGTTCTAGTTTGAATACATGATTGTTCTGCTGTAGGGAGCTAATTTTACACGTACATGCATAAAAAAAATATTTTCCAAATCGAATTCGCTCAATTTTTTTTATGTGTTTTCATCTGAGTAGTTCAAAACTAATTTTTTCCGTATCATTTGACAGTTGACAGTCCAATATCACAAGCAAAAGACGACCAAACAAGAGTGACGAGCACCGGTTCATCACACGACCAATCTGATGACGACGAAGAAGATATTGAGACCTAAGCTGGTCCCTGTGAACAGAGAACTAATCCTATCGATTTAAGACGAATTCGAAGGTTTAATTTACACTTATTAATTCTCTCTATATGTTCATAATTTCTATAAATTTGGAATTCAATCATGAAATTGTACATGTTTCAGGATGGTTTCGAATCGAGAGTCGGCTAGGCGGTCCAGAAAAAGAAAGCAAGCACACTTACAAGATCTTGAGTCACAGGTACGAACATTACCGACAGAATATTCGGTCTAATTTTACTACTCCGTATAAATTTCCAGAATTTGCGTTGGATTTTCCGTCGGAAAATCTGTTTTTCTTTGCTTAATTTTTGTCAATTGACTCCGAGTATTTGGTTTTGGTTTCCCCGCTGACAGGTTGAGCAACTAATAGGTGAAAATGCAACTCTGTACAAGCAGCTTTCTAATGCTTCTCAGCACTATCGTCATGCCGATACTAATCATCGAGTCCTTAAAGCTGACGTTGAGGCTTTGCGAGTCAAGGTATATATATATTAATTAGAATAAATAAAGCGTACTTGATCAACACGAAAGTCCTATTTGGTAAAGAGCTTTTTTGAGGTAAAATTAGAGTTTTGAGTCACTTTAGAGGTTTTAACTAGTCAAACCTCTAATACTGGTGTTCGATGAAGAGAGATTTGAAAAAGTTTCGTGGGTCTAAAAAGCTAATTTTGAAAAAGTTGGTTTTAAAAGACTTTTCAATTAGTTTATTCTTCGTCTCTTTTGAATGACATTTTTACCCCTAAATTACTACCTTTTAACCCCAATAAAAAATTTATCATATTCTTATTTGTCATTAAATGCGAACAGTTATTAGCAATCGGTTAAACAAATAGTCAAATCAATTAACCAAAAAGGTAATTAGCAGACAGCTAACAACTATTTATGGAGCCAAAATCAATTTATCAATTTTCAATATAAAATTTAACTCTATTCATTTTAGGGTAAATTCCAAAAAAAACCCCAGTTGTTTGATGTTGTTCCAAAAAAACCCTTGTGGTTTGTTATTACAAAAAAAAAAGACTGTGGTTTGCGCCGTTACCCGAAAAACGGAAATGGGCTTAACACCGTTAATTTGCTGACGTGGCACAAAGGTAAAACGGGAAAATCAAATTTTTTTTTATTTTTTTTATTTTTTTCTCTCTTCTCTCTCCTCCCTCTTCTTCTTCTTCTCCTTCATCATCTCTTCTCTCCTCCTCCTTCTTCCTTCTCTCCTCCTCCTTCTTCTTCTTCCTTCTTCTTCTTCTTTTTTCTTCTTCTTCCTCTCTCTCTCTCTTCTTCTTTTTTCTTCATCTTTTTTTCTTTTTTTTTTAATTTTCAGAATTCTGGAATTTTCCAGAATTCCGGAATCCAGCTCTTATAGACACCACCAAAACCTCCCCTACCTAGCTCCCTATCCCTTCTAAAATTAGATGTTGCAGTTCTCAATTCTGCAAAAGTGAAGGCTTTGAACTTTGAATCAAAATCTCCAACCTTCCATGAACACAATCATTTCCCCAATAGTAAAAAAACGGATGAAGAGGTGAGATTCAAATTGCTCATTCTCAAATTAAAATAAAGGAGAAAGGAGTGATTGTAAAATTACCATCGATGAGATTGGCGACGCTGCTCGGAACAAGGTCAGGGTCTGGAATGGGCTCGGCCGGTGGCGGCGGCGATGGTGGTTCAGGAGATTGAGGATTGGATTTGGTGGCAAAGACTAATTCTGGATATGAATTGTACAAAAATGATTTCCAGAAATCTGGAAAATTTCCAGATTTCCAGAAATCTGGAAAATTCTAGATTTCTTCGAGTGGTGGAATTTTTTTTTAAAAAAAGAATAGAAAAAAAAGAAGAAGAAGAAGGAGGAAGAAGAAAAAGGAAGAAGAAGAAGGGAGAAGGAAGAAGAAGAAGGAGGAGAGAAGGAAGAAGGAAGAAGGAGGAGGAGAGAAGGAAGAAGAAGAAGGGAGAAGAAAGAAGATGAAGGAGGAGAGAGAAGGAGGAGAGAGAAGAGGGAAAAAAAATAAAAAAAAAAAAAAATTCAAATTTCCTATTTTACCCCTGTGCCACGTCAGCACTTTAACGGTGTTAAGCTAATTTCCGTTTTTCGGGTAATGGCGCAAACCACAGTCCTTTTTTTTTTGTAATAACAAACCACAAGAGTTTTTTTGGAACAACATCAAACCACATGGGTTTTTTTTGGAATTTACCCTTCATTTTATAGAAGTTGAAATTTTCAATTCGAAAATATATTTTAGGAAAAAGTGCACAGAAAATAATGTGGTTTCATCAATTTGTAAGTACGAGGATATAATTTTTTTACAAATAAGGTGATCAAGTATGGAGATTATACCCGTCTGTCCGTTTACATTATCTGACTTGTGCTGAGAGCGGTTCCTTAAATACTATTTGAATATCAAATTAGAGAGGCTCCTTCAATACTATTTGACTATCAAATTAGAGAGGCTTAGAGAAAGAGGTGAAATTTCACAGCACTCTCGTTGAAAGTCATTTTGAATACTGCTATATAGGTATGATTGGTGGAAAATAAAATATATATGTGGTATGACTTGATTGGTCGGAAGTATTACTCCGAAAGTAGCTTAAAATTTTAGTATCTATAGAGAGATTATAAGGTATTGGTGGATCAAGGTTGTTTATTGAGCCCAATGGGCCATATTTTTGGGCTGGCCTTATAATGGGTCTAGGCCTGCTTCTCTGTTAGGCTCTATGGACTTAGGCTCACTTGCCATGTCACAGGTAGGGGTGCAAGCGAGCCTTGATAGTTCGCAAACTATTCGAGCTCGGCTCGGTGAAAGCTCGATCAAAGCTCGGCTCGATATGGCTCGACTCGAGTTCGGGATCGGCTCGAGCACTAACGAGCTGAGTCCGAGCTTCCTCAGGTTCGGCTCGAAAGCTCGCGAGCAGGCTCGATTATTTTTAATTACTATATATATTTCATTATATATATTTAATATATATTTCATTAGTTATTTAGTTTTCATCACAATTCACAAATTAAATGAGATTTAATACATATAAAAAATGACATAAAAAAAGTTTAGACTTTTGAGTCTTTAGCGAGATAATTAGGTTTTGATAAGGAATAAAATACATTACAAAGTTTAATATATATGTCATTGTTTTAAATTTTTCTCCGAACTTATGTTTTCTGATCACAAGTACTATATACTGGTTTGGAATCTCGACAATAACATGCTTGTTTTTCTTTATAAATATTTTAAACTCATATGGAGTATGTTATAAGGCTTTTCTATTTTTTACGCTACTTATTCTATGTATGTATGATGAATTTGATTAAAGCTCGTTAGAAGCTCGATAAAAGCTCGGCTCGGTCAAAGCTCGGTCAGATTCGGTCAAAGCTCGGCTCGGTCAAAGCTCGTTAAAGCTCGATTCGAGAGGGCTCGGCTCGAGATATTAACGAGCCAATACCGAGCCTGATGGAAATTAAGGCTAAGGTATAGCAGCGGAAATATAAATTTTTTAGCCTACTTCCTTTTAACCATAGGATCCGTTAATCGTTATTTCATATAAAGAGGGATAAGAAGAAATACCTTTCGATGATCAATCTACCGTTGCAAACGAAGTGCCCACAACTTTAAAGGAGATGTAAACTGTTTACCAATCTGCCCCTATTTGAAACAGACCTTCCAAACCTCCGAACAAAAATCCCTTCGGTGGAAACGTGGAAGAATATGTCTAGAAGCTACTTTCCACAAATCGCGACGATCCGACGGTTCAATCTCCGGGAATCCGCGAAATAGTGAACTGGCATGATGTAGGTGAAGAAAAACGAATTTCTCCCTTTTGTTTGTTTTTCCTTCTTTCGTGAATATAGTGAGATTAAGATAGAATCAACCCTTATGCGATGCAACAAAAATAGATTGCCTCTAATTAACCAACACAAGATCAAAGAGAAAGAGGGATGAATAAGATTAATCAATCGATGGGATGCCGTACGAATTCTTATCCACGAACTAGGGGATGGGAATTCTTTTTCTCTCTCTAATTAGCAATTTCGAAAATCACTATAGGGGGAGGTTAGAGGCTTAGTCGAAATTCATTAGGGGGAGGGGTATATATATTAGCTTGTATCTAAACCCTAGTTAGATAGGAATAGGTTACTTAATAGGAATCCAATTCGGAAAAGGATTCGTAATTATTATCTCACTATATATCTAATATATTTAGGATAATAATAAATAACCTAATTGGATAATAATAGGAGAATATTAATCTAATTAAAACTCCTAATTAAATTATCTCTTAATTAATTTAATTCATAATCCTAATCAAATTAGGATTAATGGAATAAAATTAATTCCTTACTAATACATATAAATTTTGGCCCCCTCCTTGTATTTGGGCCTTAGTGGGCTCAATTGGGCTTCCATCTATTAATCATATCCATCTCTCTTTTGGTTCCAAGTCTTATGTGTGATCCATTAGGTCCTTACTACTTCTGGCCGTATGCAACCTATTAAATTAATTTCTTCAAGAATTATATTTAATCCCTTGCATAACGGAATGATGTACATAGTATGTTATTGGCAAGTCCGTAATCATTCCCCCAGAGTCCGTTAAGAAGACAGGTTGATTCTGTCGTTAACCCTTCCGTATTAGTTACGGTATAATTCGATCCTTTATCAACTACATCCTTGAACTGAATCTTATGACTATGGGTAATGTCAAGTCACATATAGCGAGACGTTCGTTTTACTTGTTATTGGCCGAGTCAACTCAAAAAGATAGGTTAAGTGAAATCAGTATTTCTACTCTTAAGCTATCACCTTGCAAGGGTTTAGAGTCAAGACTTCCACAAGCGATCATTGGATGTATCTCCCATTAATCGGGAGTGATAAATGCTCAATCCAATGTATAACTACCCTGAAATTACTTCCTGTGACACACAACCTTTGCAGTTCACACCCCAGAGTCATCTCTGTTAAGGATCGTGGGACCACAGGATCAAAGTCTCACATTCAGTAATTCAGGATGACCAATTAACATTCCTTTGAGTCTGAGGATTAGTTATACCTATTAATACCAATGAGATGAACAGTTGACAAGGATGAATCTACCCATCCTGTTATCTCAAATCGGATCCCCAATCCTAATGAACAACGTTTCACCGGATCTACGTAACTGTCCAGATATCTATATATGTGAAGCTTGTGAGATCAGCTTTCTGTCGGACAGAAGACATTGTTACATACAAGTCTCAACTGTGATATATCAATCCTAAATATATCACTTGACTTGGGGTGGTTTTAAGTTTATTAGTTTATTATAAAGTTTTGTCTCACTTCATGCTTGTATGAACACTTTATAATCACTTTAAACAAACTTACGGATTTCCTTTTATTAGACTTTATTTAGTGCTTAAAAGGGATTGCCTTTATATAGTTATAAAACATATATCTCATTAAAACAAATGATATAAAGAACAATTCATTTACAATAAGTTTGTATCCTGCAACAATTGACTATAGGACACAAAACCCCAACATACTCCCACTTGGACTAAAGCCAATTGTTTCTAAAACTTATTCCAGTAGAAGTTAAATGACGATCATGTACTTTCTGGGTTAAAGGCTTTGTCAACGGATCTGCAACGTTGTCCTCTGTAGGTACTCTTTCTATTCTCACATCTCCTCTAGCCACAATCTCTCTAATGATGTGGTATCGCTTTAGGTAGTGCTTGGATGCATTATGAGACCGTGGTTCCTTTGCTTGCGCAATGGCTCCATTGTTATCACAGTACAGAGTAATGGGATTGACAATGTCAGGCACCACACCTAGTTCTATAATGAACTTTCTAATCCAAACTACTTCCTTTGCTGCTTCCGCAGTAGCGATGTACTCTGACTCGGTCGTAGAGAAAGCTACGCTTCCCTGCTTGGAACTTTTCCAAATGACCGTGCCCCATTTAGGATAAACAGGTATCCTGATTGGGATTTAAAATCATTCTCATCTGTGAGATGACTAGCGTCTGAAAATCCTTGTATTTTTAGATCTCCTTCTCCGTACACTAGAAACATATCTTTAGTTCTTCTCAAGTACTTAAGAATGTTCTTGACGGCAATCCAGTGCTCGTCTCCCGGATTCCCTTGGTAACGACTCGTTACAGATAACGCGAACGCTACGTCGGGTCTAGTGCATAGCATAGCATACATAATCGAACCGATCGTGCTGGCGTACGGGACTACAGCCATGCGTCGTTTGTCATCATCAGTTTTAGGACATTGATGATTGTTTAACTTTACTCCATGTACCATGGGTAAGTTACCTCATTTCGATTCAAGCATGCTAAACTGATTTAGCACCTTTTCAATGTATGTAGCCTGTGAAAGACCAAGCAGTCTACGTGATCTATCCCTATAGATCTTTATACCAAGTATATAGGCTGCTTCACCGAGGTCTTTCATTGAGAAGTTACCGGATAACCATACTTTCACCGATTGTAATAGAGCAATGTCATTTCCCATTAACAGTATATCGTCCACATATAATATGAGAAATGCTATAGAGCTCCCACTTGCTTTCTTGTAAATGCAAGCTTCTTCGCAATTTTGTTCGAAACCAAATTGTTTTATGGTTTCGTCAAAACGCTTATTCCAGCTTCTAGATGCTTGCTTGAGTCCATAAATGGATCTCTGAAGTTTGCAAACTTTATTTGCATCCTTTGATATGAAACCTTTAGGCTGCATCATGTATACATCCTCAAGCAGATTTCCATTTAGGAAAGCTGTTTTCACATCCATTTGCCAAATCTCATAATCAAAATGAGCGGCAATTGCAAGCATGATTCTGATTGATTTGGACATAGCAACAGGAGAAAAGGTTTCGTCATAATCAACACCTTGTTTCTGACGATATCCTTTCGCTACCAACCTAGCCTTGTAGGTGCTAACCTTTCCATCCATGTCAGTCTTCCTTTTGAAGATCCACCTGCACCTAATGGGAATTATCCCTTTAGGTGGATCAACCAAAGTCCACACTTGGTTAGTATACATGGAATCCATTTCAGAATCCATGGCTTCAAGCCATGCTTTAGAATCTGGACTAGTAAGAGCCTCTTCGTAGTTTTCGGGTTCGTCGTCTAACACGGGAACCTCGTTATCATCTCCCATTAGAAAACCATATCTAACTGGGAGTTCACGAACTCTTCGTGATCTACGAATAGGTGCCACTGGAGTCTCATCTAATGGGACTTCTTCGGGTACCTCAACCGCTTCTGTTGTTTCAGTCGTTGTTTCTTCCTCTTGAACTTCGTCGAGTTCAATCACGCTTCCCTTTTGTGTTTCTTCGAGAAACTCTTTCTCTAAGAAGGTTGCGTGTTTGGATACT
The DNA here is from genome assembly GCF_963576675.1 of Euphorbia lathyris. NCBI lineage: Eukaryota > Viridiplantae > Streptophyta > Magnoliopsida > Malpighiales > Euphorbiaceae > Euphorbia > Euphorbia lathyris. Next base: position 2,322,293 of record NC_088917.1, on the reverse strand, counting down.
ATTACTTTCTGATCATCTAGATGATAGAAGTAATACCCTATGGTTTCCCTGGGATATCCAATGAAAAAACATTTATCAGATTTAGAATCTAATTTGTCGGACGCAATGCGTTTGACATATGCTGAACAACCCCATACTCTCATAAACGAGAACACGGGTTTCTTACCAACGAACAATTCATATGGTGTGGAACTAGCGGATTTAGTTGGTACTCGGTTTAGGGTGAAGAGGGAAGTTTCTAAGGCATAGCCCCAGAACGTCTTTGGAAGTAAGGCCATGCTCATCATGGATCGTACCATATCTAATAGGGTACGGTTTCTCCTCTCGGATACACCATTGTGTTGTGGTATATAGGGAGGTGTCCATTGTGAGCATATCCCACATTCAGTTAGATAATTCAGAAAATCATCAGAAAGATATTCGCCACCTCGATCAGATCGAAGCGTCTTTATTTTCTTTCCTAATTGATTTTCCACTTCATTCTTGAAGCATTTGAACTTGTCAAAGGCTTCTGATTTGTGCCTCATCAAGTAGATATAACCATATCGAGTATGGTCATCTATGAAGCTAATGAAGTATCTGAATCCTCCTATTGCTTGGACTGACATAGGACCGTATACATCTGAATGAATGAGTCCTATAGTGTCTGATACACGCTCACCTTTATTGCTAAAGAGTGTCTTTGTCATTTTACCTTTTAAACATGATTCGCATGTTTCCAATGATTCGGAATCGATTGGATCTATAAGCCCATCTGAATGTAGCTTTAGCATGCGTCTCTTGTTTATATGACAATGCCACAAGTAAGTTGAATTATCTAGCTTATGTCTTTTGGTATCAATTGCGAAAAACAAAAATCAACACATAAATCCCATTTTGTGATATTCCTGAGAAATAGAAAATCGAATCTCTATAAAAATTGCAATGTTTGTTCTTTACAGAACATACCATATGTTGGAGTACCGGCTTTTCCCTTCTGGAGGGTAGCTCGGTACAAAGAACAATTTCTCTTCCAATGCCCCACGTCACCATAATAGTGGCACTTTCATTTAGGCTTCTTCACTTCCTTTCCCTTAACTTTAGTGGGCATGGCTTTCTTACCTTTCTTGGGATGTTTAAGATTGGGAGAATTCCCTTTCCACTTGTTTGATCCCTCTATGACAATAGCCGGTATTGCCTTGTCTTTCTTCATATTGGGCTCAACTGACTTGAGCATATTTGCAAGCTCTTCAAGAGAGGTTTGGAAGTCATTCATCTGATAGTTCATGATGAACTATGAATAACTCTTTAGGAAGGATTGAAGAATTAAGTCTACACTTAGTTCGTTATCCATCGCGAATCCAATACTAGAAAGTTTGGTAATGTAGCCAATCATCTTGACACAATGTGTCATTTCAGATGTGCCCTCTTGCATCTTGCAACGATATAGCAACTTGGATATCTCGTAGCGTTCGCACCTGGTCTGTTTCCCAAACAGTTCCTTTAGGTGCACGATGATGGAACAGGCATAGTTGCCTTTTTAATTCTGATGTCATCGATTCAAGTATGATGCATCCGGCATGATCGTCATCAGCCTTGTGCTTCTGGTAAGCATCGATTGGGAGCATCATCCTCAGGGATAGGGGGTATCGATGTATCAAATACATACCCTATTTTATCGAACTTCAAAACGATTTTGAGGTTACGAAACCAGTCGGTGAAGTTTGAACTATTCAACTTGTTATCGGTAAGTATATTTTGCAGATTGGTGTTAGTCATGATTTTAAGAGTGTTTAATTAAACTTGAGAGTGAGAAAGAGTAGACGTATGTTATTCATTTGCTTTAAAGTATAACAATCTAACATTATAGGCCTTTTAATTTATTTCAGATTGCTCCCACTATTTTGCCAAATTAATAACCCTCCATATTAATTCGAAGAATTTCACAAATCCTTTAGTGAGCTAGGATCCTAACTCCTGAGATTTCGCCTTGACTTTAGCCAACAAGCTAGTCCCATTTGTTAGGTAGATTCATGCAATCAATCACATCTCGAATGTGATTCCTAGGTTATTGGGTTACTAACCACATTAGTAACTAATATGTCATTCATATTAATCCCAACCATTTTGCCCATTAGTTTATGACAACATGAGTTTGCTCATCCAATTATCATAATCTAATTTAAGTATTACCCCATATTCATGAAAGAATGATTTTCGATAATCCAGGTGTTACCATAAGACCCCGAGCTTGACTTTAGCCAACAACCCAAAGGCCCCCAGTACTGCCGGCTGAATTATAATATTAGGGAGGGGCAACCGATTTTAATAACTTGCTTATTTACTTAACTTTTTAATTAGGGATTTTTATTTAAGTCTCATAATCTAACTTAGTCTTGATTTGCTTTAGCATACATCAGACACACATACATACATACATTGGCGTTATGGACATATCATCTAAATTATTCCGTCGAGCCAGAGATGGAATAAAAGGCCAAACCTAAGGAAATACTAACTATTACATATTTCTCTTTAGGTCCTCCGTCTTCTCCATAGCGCCTTGAAATTACATATTAATTTCTATACTACTATAAAAAAACTTCAATTGAATTGAAGGGAATCAGATGAGAGAAGAAATTACAATAGATAGTAGAAAGGCAGGACGCGCAGACCCTATTTCAAAAATACCAAAAGACTAAAAGAGGGTCCAAATATGTCCATAACTCCAAACATGCATAGACTCAATTAAATAAATTTAATTGGTTGATTACATAACTGGCTTATGTAATATTTAGGTTAATCACATTAACTCGTCAAATTAACTTTCATCCAATTTTACTTCTAATCGTTTTGTATCTTTATATTAATCCTTAGATTAATATAACCATATAAAACGTCGATTATGCATGTCCCAATTATTTTGATTTCAATTCATTTAACACTTTGATTTACAACTTGGTAAAAACAAACTTTTAAACGAATTTTCATTCGATAATCAAAACAGAAAACTATTAATTTCCGAAACATATATATATATATATATATATATATATATATATATATCAGATTTTAAAACGGTTTTTAAAAACGATTTTCAGAAATAGGAAAAACTACAATAGATTTCCGTTTTATCATTTAGAATTAATAAAACTAATTTTATTAACCTAACTATAAAACTAATAGATTTTGTTATAATGATTATCAACCGAAATAATTAGGAACATACGCATAATCAATTTTAATTAACAATTAACTAAAATTTATTTATCTTTAGAATTAATTAATCAAACAATTTGTTTAATTAATCCTAACCATAAATATTTATTCAATCCTATTGAAAAACTTCTAAATTTTCATATATGAAATAACGGATTTAACGATGGCTCTGATACCACTGATGGAAATTAAGGCTAAGGTATAGCAGCGGAAATATAAAATTTTTAGCCTACTTCCTTTTAACCATAGGATCCGTTAATCGTTATTTCATATAAAGAGGGATAAGAAGAAATACCTTTCGATGATCAATCTACCGTTGCAAACGAAGTGCCCACAACTTCAAAGGAGATGTAAACTGTTTACCAATCTGCCCATATTCGAAACAGACCTTCCAAACCTCCGAACGACAATCCCTTCGGTGGAAATGTGGAAGAATATGTCTAGAAGCTACTGTCCAAAAATCGCGACGATCCGACGGTTCAATCTCCGGGAATCCGCGAAATAGTGAACTGACCTGATGTAGGTGAAGAAAAACGAATTTCTCCCTTTTGTTTGTTTTTCCTTCTTTCGTGAATACAGTGAGATTAAGATAGAATCAACCCTTATGAGATGCAACCAAAATAGATTGCCTCTAATTAACCAACACAAGATCAAGGAGAAAGAGGGATGAATAAGATTAATCAATCGATGGGATGCCGTATGAATTCTTGTCCACGAACTAGGGGATGGGAATTCTTTTTCTCTCTCTAATTAGCAATTTCGAAAATCACTATAGGAGGAGGTTAGAGGCTTAGTCGAAATTCATTAGGGGGAGGGGTATATATATTAGCTTGTATCTAAACCCTAGTTAGATAGGAATAGGTTACTTAATAGGAATCCAATTCGGAAAAGGATTCGTAATTATTATCTCACTATATATCTAATATATTTAGGATAATAATAAATAACCTAATTGGATAATAATAGGAGAATATTAATCTAATTAAAACTCCTAATTAAATTATCTCTTAATTAATTTAATTCATAATCCTAATCAAATTAGGATTAATGGAATAAAATTAATTCCTTACTAATACATATAAATTTCGGCCCCCTCCTTGTATTTGGGCCTTACTGGGCTCAATTGGGCTTCCATCTATTAATCATATCCATCTCTCTTTTGGTTCCAAGTCTTATGTGTGATCCATTAGGTCCTTACTACTTCTGGCCGTATGCAACCTATTAAATTAATTTCTTCAAGAATTATATTTAATCCCTTGCATAACGGAATGATGTACAGAGTATGTTATTGGCAAGTCCGTAATCATTCCCCCAGAGTCCGTTAAGAAGACAGGTTGATTCTGTCGTTAACCCTTCCGTATTAGTTACGGTATAATTCGATCCTTTATCAACTACATCCTTGAACTGAATCTTATGACTATGGGTAATGTCAAGTCACATATAGCGAGACGTTCGTTTTACTTGTTATTGGCCGAGTCAACTCAAAAAGATAGGTTAAGTGAAATCAGTATTTCTACTCTTAAACTATCACCTTGCAAGGGTTTAGAGTCAAGACTTCCACAAGCGATCCTTGGATGTATCTCCCATTAATCGGGAGTGATAAATGCTCAATCCAATGTATAACTACCCGGAAATTACTTCCTGTGACACCCAACCTTTGCAGTTCACACCCCAGAGTCATCTCTGTTAAGGATCGTGGGACCACAGGATCAAAGTCTCACATTCAGTAATTCAGGATGACCAATTAACATTCCTTTGAGTCTGAGGATTAGTTATACCTATTAATACCAATGAGATGAACAGTTGACAAGGATGAATCTACCCATCATGTTATCTCAAATCGGATCCCCAATCCTAATGAACAACGTTTCACCGGATCTATGTAACTGTCCAGATATCTATATATGTGAAGCTTGTGAGATCAGCTTTCTGTCGGACAGAAGACATTGTTACATACAAGTCTCAACTGTGATATATCAATCCTAAATATATCACTTGACTTGGGGTGGTTTTAAGTTTATTAGTTTATTATAAAGTTTTGTCTCACTTCATGCTTGTATGAACACTTTATAATCACTTTAAACAAACTTACGGATTTCCTTTTATTAGACTTTATTTAGTGCTTAAAAGGGATTGCCTTTATATAGTTATAAAACATATATCTCATTAAAACAAATGATATAAAGAACAATTCATTTACAATAAGTTTGTATCCTGCAACAATTGACTATAGGACACAAAAACCCAACAGAGCCTACCTAGGGTTCGGCTCGGTTCGGCTCGGTTGCACCTCTAGTCACAGGATATGTGGTTTACATTGATTAGAAGAAAAAAAAACTAATGGTGTTTTTTTTATGACATGACATGCTGATTCCAATTATTAACTTTTCTTATATATTGTAATAAAATATTGACTTTTGGTGATGTGTCGTATTGACTTGCTGATACGATCAATGGTGTTAATTTTATTCTAACCGTGTAAAGTATCTGCCGTCTTTTATTCAAAAATATTAGATTGATTACTTATCTGCAAATTAATAAAACCACAACGAGTTTTTGTATTTTTCTACTTTTCTCTAGACCTGTTTACGAGCCCGAGTACTTGCCCAGGTCCATTTCCCTTAGGTCGGGCTTGGACAAAAAAAATTGATTAGGCCATCCTAGTTTAGGCTCATTAAAATCTAGCTATTTTTTTGGACGAGTTTGAAATTTATAAAAATAATCTGGCCAGTCCCGCCCTATTAATATTATATAAATTTTATTTTTTATTATTAAAAATTATATATATTAGGTGATTTATGAGCGCTAGATTTAGGATTTGATTTTTATGTCCAAACCTAGCTCGATCTGAGTTGAATATTTTGAGACAAAAGCCCGTTGAGCTCGGCTCTGCCCGACCATGAACAAATCTAATTATTTAGCCAATAAAGGACCGATTATAATTTATTCGTAGTTCAATGTGTCAAATTAAAAGACGAAGAGAATTCCTAAAGATTATTGATTTATACTAATTTAAAGTTATTATGATTTTAATTTGTAGGTGAAGTTGGCTGAAGATATGGTGACCCACGGGTCATTTATAGTGCAAAATCATCAAAATCTAGCTACAAATTCAAATTCAAATTCAGGAGCGAGTAATTAAAATCTACGAAGAGTTGCGAGTGTTTCTCCGACGATCACTATTAACGGAGATGAAGCTATTCCGATGACTAATCCACCGTCCATCTTTACTGATTCTGTTAGCTGTGTCACCGATCTCTGGCATTAAGATTTCTTATCTCTCGCTTGTTTTGGTTAATTAGCGTTTAGTGTCTTCTTAATTAGTAATTAGTAATATCTTTGTATATGGATGTAATCATTGTATGTTTTGTTAATGTAATGAAAATGCTAGTTTGAAAATTTTGAGTTCACTATATGGACATGGTACCGTAGGTGGTGAACATCGAATTGTCGATTAACGGAACCGAAATCTACCTCAAAATTAAAATCGAACCAAATAAGCCTAGTAACGATATAACCAAACTATTTTTTTCTCGGTTCTAGTCGGTTTGGTTAATCGAATCGAACTGTTGATTAACCGAACCGAATAAGCTTAATAATAACCAAATATAACTGAATCAAATTTTTTCGATTTGGGGTAAATAAGTGCAAAGTTCAGGGACCATGAGTGTAATTTACCATAAATTTATGGTGAGTCTCACTAATTTGAAAAAAAAAAGTTGAATATAATTTAATTTGGGGGTAAATAATAACTTATTAATCATCTTCCTTTTATCTAACATAATCTCTATTTTGAAAAATAGACTATAAGATTCATGTTTTTTTTTGTCACGATTAACTCTTTAACCTTTTTGTCTATTTGTTTAGATTGTAAACCAAATATATTTTAGCTTTCAGAACAGCCATAGTGCGAGATTAGTAATTAAAATTTATTATCTCCCACTGATTATGTTAGCTGTGTCACTGATCTCTGACATTAAGATTTCTTGTTTTGGTTAATTAGCGATTACCTTCTTCTATGGCCGATCCTGACTATTTCGGGGTCCTAGGTAAATAAATAATAAGGGCCCATTTAATATAAAATTTATTAATTAAAGTGTAAAGGTTGGACAAACCTTTTATTTTTTTTTATCAATGGACTTTCAGAAAAATTAGGCAATTTTATCACTATCTATATTTAAAAATTTAACTTTTATATATACATATAACACTAAAAAAAATTGGGCCCCACCCAATCTGACCCCTAGGCCGATGCACCCCGAGCCTAGGTCCAAGGCCCGCCCTGCCTTCTTCTTAAGTAGTAATTAGTACTCATTCCATTCCATAATATTTGTCTTTCTAGAGAATTTTGTTTGTTCCATTATGTTTGATGTTTTGATTCAATTTATGCATATTAATTAATGTTTTACTAAACATATTCCTATTTAAGTTACCTTTTTATTTTAGGAATAGATAAAAATTAATTAATGGAAACAATTAATATAAAGGTAATAAAGTCTTTGAGTTAACGTTAATTATATTTAGTTCCTTTCCGTATTAGGAGTTTCCTGTGGCTGGGCGTTAAGGACAGGCTTCTTACTAATTCGGATAGGCACAGAAGGCACTTGGCTGATTCTGGAGCTTGCAGTAGATGCAGAGGCCATGTTGAGACTTTGTGCCATGCTCTTAGAGATTGCTCTAATAGTAAAGAGGTTTGGAGGAAAATTCTCCCACACCATATTTTCTCTTCCTTCATGGCACATTCTGAGGTCGACTGGTTCTCTGATGGTGTTAGAGGAAAGTTGCTTCCATACATGGAGCATGGTGACATTCTCTTTGCTATTATCTGTCATCAAGTTTGGAAATGGAGAAACGAGGAGATTTTTGGAGATAAAACTGTTTTTATGACAAACTTAGCTGATTTCTTCTTGAAAAAACTTTTCTCTATTATCGATAGTTTCAAAGGAGAGTCCCTTGCCAGAGCCTCTCAGTGTTGTGATGTCCATCTTGTGGGATGGAGCAGGCCAAGAGAGGGGGTTGTGAAGCTGAATACTGATGGTTCCTGCCTCAGTAACGGTAAGATTGCGGCTGGAGGTGTGCTTAGAGATGCAGGGGGCGCCTGGCTTTCTGGGTTCTCCCAGAATTTAGGGTTGGGTTCTTCCTTTTCTGCGGAGCTCTGGGCTATTCTTACTGGAATCAATCTTGCTAAAAGGCTGGGTGTTAAGAGGCTCTCTGTGGAGTCTGATAATTTGGAAGCAATCAAAATGATTTCTGAGAATCATTCTATGGGTCTTAACAGTCGCAACCTCATCAAAGCTATTATAAGGCTTTGCTCCTCCTTTGAGTTCGTAGAGTTCAGACACATTTTTAGAGAGCAGAATCGTGTTGCTGATCGCTTGGCGGCGGTGGGCCATGAAGGGACGTTATGCGTTACTACCCTTCCTGTTTCCCCTAGTTTCATCTCTCCTCTTCTCTTAGAAGATAGGATTGGGGTTAGCTTCCCTAGGCTAATTCCTAGGTAGTTTGTTGTTGTTCGTTTTTCTTTTCCTTTTCTATCCAAAAAAAACGTTAATTATATTTCTTAATTCTTATACTTTAATCTTAAAAGACAAATATTATGAAACAGAGGGTAATATGTTTGCATGGCTGTCATCACTTTATGTTTCATTAATGTTAATGTTCTTTAGCTAGTTGTGCATAGAGGGATGGATTATCAATGTCAAGGAAAATGAATATTGAAAATGCTAGTTTTAAGACCTACTAATGGTCCGTTTGTTTTACCTACTGTTTGCTGTTTGAAAAGCCTGCTTTTTTAAAAAGCGGCGTTTCTTTTGTAAAATGCTACTTTTCAGGTGTAAAAGACAAACAGAAAGTGACTAATTAAACACCTAAAACTAGAGCTGTGCATCAGTTTAAAACCGAACCGAACCGAATTTACCGAATACCGAAATATCTAAAAATCTTGTACCGAAGTAAGAATATAAACTTTTCGGTTCGGTTCGGTTTTTCCCGAATTAATATAAAACTTTACAAATAATCTAAAAAGCACAAAGCTTTAATTCATATACTAAGTAAGAGCATAAATTAATGGTTATATTAAATGTTTTTTTTAAGGTAAATAGGTGTTAGATTAGAATTTAATGGTTATATTAAATTCAAAGTTAAGGTAAATAGATGTTAAATTAGAATTTAATTGTTATATTAAATATTTTTTTTTAGAATCATAAATTAAAAAATTAGCAGGTTGTGTTATCATTAGATAGGTGGTGTGTATAAATTTAGAAAGGATTAGAATTTTTTTTCCAACCATACATGTATAAAAATCGACATAGTAGCAATTAATCGGTGCAGTTCGGTTATTTCAGTTTTTATTAGAAACCGAACCGAACCGAAACGAAAACCGATATTCACCAAAATAACACACCGAATCCGAACCATGTAATAATAAAACCGAACCGAAAAACCGAACAGTGTCGGTTCGGTTTTGCGGTTTCAAACCGCATAGTGCACAGCCCTACCTAAAACTCTTCCTTTTGAAATGAAAATGCAAATATAAACATGAAAATAAGCATCCAAACACCTCCTAAATCCCCGTACTTGTCACAAAACTTTAATTTTCCTCCACTCTATAAGTTTGAAATGAGTTCCTATTTTTATTCAATTACATTTTCTATAATCACTATTTTTCAATAGAATGCGTTGAAATAGAAAATTGGATACACATACTGCCACATGTCAAAATTCTTACCACATGTCAAAAATGAAAATAATAAATAGATAAATAATTAGGAACTTTTAAAAGTTCACGGATGAGTTGAAATTTTGGAATTATTGAATATAATTGGATAAGAATATAATATTATTAAATTCAATTAGATAAAAATATTTGAAAATTTATTGGAAACAAATAAATGGTTACTCAATAGAATTTGTATTCAACAAAAATATAGAGTAATTTGAAACTCTTTGAAAGTTTAGTGGACTGTTCAAGTTTTTTTTTTGCTAATTAGACGACAACTAGAGATGTAATCGAGCCGATCTTTGGCCTGTTCAAGCTCTGGTCGTCAGAAAATTAACAAGTTCGAGTTCAATATTCTGTTCGTCAATTCTTCACGAGCTTTGCTTGCGAACAACTTATTAATTATATTGATTTGAAATTTCTTTAATACAAAACTGTATGTTTTGAAATCTATAAAACTAGAATTTATACCAAAACTACGTTGTTTTTATATTTTCCCATATAAAATATTATTATTAAAAAAGTTAAACAAAAAAGTTTACTCACGAGCGCGTTCATTGTTCATGAACTTATAATCGAGCATGTTCACGAGCTTTCGAACCAAGTTTTACTATGCTTAAACTTGACTAGTTTATAAATTGAGCTGAACATGATCGGGTTTTTATTGTATCGGACACTGAGCCACTCATGAGTGGCTCGACACACTTATAGCCCTAACGACAACAAACAATATCAAGCCTAGTTTTAACCTTTTGAAAAAGAAAATGCTAGTTGTAGTTACCTTAGTTTGAAAATTTTGAGTGGGTTATGTAGAGTGATTTTAGGGGTAAATTACACCCATGGCCACTGAACTTTATCCATTTTCACATTATGGCCACTGAACTTCATTTGTTCTCGGTATGACCATTGAACTTTATACATTTTAACACCGGTGGCCACTTAACGCCTCAAAACGACAACTGACGGCTAAAAATAAAAAATCCAAAGCGTGAATGATATTCTAATGAACTTTAATTCTTGAAAATTTTCGTTTTGATGTCATTTAAGTGTTGTTTGGTTAGGAGAGAGAAAGTGAATTTTAGAGAGAGAAAGCTCCCAAAATGTGATTTTTGAAAATAAAAAATGTGGTTTCATGGTAAATGTCGTTCTGAACAACTTTAATTCTTGAATATTTTTATTTTAAGGTCGTTAACGGTCATTTTGAGAAATAAATTAAAATTGAGTGGCCACCAATGTTAAAAAGTGTAAAGTTCAGTGACCATACCGGGAAAAAATGAAGTTGAGTGGCCATAATGTGAAAATGGGTAAAGTTCAATGGCCATGGATGTAATTTACCCTGATTTTAGGTGTAGCTATCGATTCAAATGTGGATTACTATACCCAGCCCCAATTTCACACTTCCAGCCTCGGAAAAAGACGTAACCGCCCTTTAACCAAAAATTGAAAATTTCAAACCCTCCCAAACTCTCTCAAACTCTCCCAAATAGATTTTGATCCGAAATCAAAGACGACACGTTTGATGGAGAGCAATCCGATATCACCGGGCAAAGACGGGAGTGATGCTGTGTCTGAAGTTGAGGTATTTTTCCGATTGAACTTCCTTTGACTTCTGTAAAAAATTTAAAAAAAATCACTGGTTCGGCCCTCGGGCGTGTGAGCATCACGCCCCACCATGTGGTGGGGCGTTTGAACATCACGCCCCACCATGTGGTAGGGCGTGATAGCCACACGCCTTACCATGAGGTGGGACGTAATATTCATACGCCCCACTATGAGGTGGAACGTGATGTTCATACGCCCCACCACATGGTAGGGCGTGATGCTCATACGCCCCACCACATGGTGAGGCGTGATGCTCACACGCCTGAGCATATTTGTGGCTGTGTTTCGGGTTTAGACACCGAAACACTGTAGAAATGTCGCGTTTTGGAATGTAATATTCGTTATTTATCATTTACAGGAGGTTTCGTGGGAAGAATTTGGCGGAAACGGCATTGATTACAGTTCACAGTTTTTTCCCAAACAAACGTTTCAAACATATCATGAAGCTGTTAACTGGGCAAAACAGACGGCAATTGGGATCGGCTTCGAGTTAACCACAGCGTCGCACAAGACAGGGGGCAAGTCAAAGTTGATATTGGTTAAATGTGCTCGTGGTGTTAAGAATTATAGAAGGAAAAAGGATATGGATACGGATGCTATACTACGGAGGGATACAAAAACAAAGTACTGTGGTTGCAAATTCCAGATAAAGGTTCTGGGAATCGCTGAATTAGGCGGTTGGGTGGTGAATGGGATTGCTGGAGATAGAGGACAACACTGTCATCAGTTGGCTGTATATCGTCAGGGCTACAAACAGATGAGCGGACTAAGCCCGGGTTCCAAAAAACTTGTTCGTGAAATGAGTTCAGCTCAAGCTAAGTCTTGTGCTATTTTTGCTGCAATCAAAGAAAAACATCCGGAGGATTGCCCGACACAAAGACATATCTATAACTATAGGGAGAAAATCAAACTGAGAGCTTTGAGGGTTGGGATGTAATCGGTCAGTTTTATCAGCTTGTTATAGATAAGGAATATGTACATTGGATGCAAGCGGTGATGGGCAGCAATGTTGTGACTCAATTATCTATGGCACATCCTACATCGATCACACTGTTCCGATCTTATTACTTGTTTGTTGGTATGGATTCAACATATAAAACAAACAAGTATAAGATGTCATTCTTTGAGATCATTGGAATGACGCCTTCAAACAAAAACTTCTTGATCGCCTATGCAATCATGAAGGATGAAACTGAGGGAAGTTATATATGGGTGTTACAAAAATTGAAGCTTTTGCTCCAACCTGATGTGCATCCAACAGCCATTGCTACAGACCGGGAGTTAGGACTGATGAGGCCGGTTCGTGAGGTATTTCCTCATAGTCATCATTTATCGTGCACATGGTATATTAATAAAGATGTGGAGGATAGAGTAGGCAAGTTGTGTGGAGCGAAGAGTTTTGGTGAAATTTTTAAGAATTCCAAATGGAAACGTATAATTGAAGCCCCGACAGTAGCCGAATATGAGGCAGCAGTGTATGCCATGAAGGATACTTCTGCCAACTGGCCTCGTGTGATAGAGTATGTGGAGACCACATGGCTAGTGCATAAAGAGAAATTTTGTCGAGCATGGACGAACAAGGTGTTGCACTTAGGAAACACCACAACCTGTCGAGTGGAGAGTTCACATGCACAGTTGAAACAGTGGTTGAATTCATCTATTGGTGCACTCGATACAGTGTGTTGGTCCCTAGTAATTAGTTCCAAGGGGGGGATAGGAACTAATGTAACTTTTTTGCTTTTAATTATGCCGACTTAATGTTATTTTAAGAGTTTGTTAACTCAGCGTGTTAGTCAGCACGACCGATTGATTAGTCAGACAGTTTTAGTTCTATGCTGACTAAGACTGCTTGACTTGAGAGTTGGGAATTGACTCTTGAGAGGTCAGCTTCCAACTCAGCACTCAGATTTACTCAGTTTCAGTTTTAACAATTTATATGCTGAGTAAATATCACAAGCAACACATGCACATATATATATATATATATATATATATATTGAGAGAAAGAGTTTAGAAGTTACTCAGCACGACTTATCCTGGTTCGGCCTCTCTGCCTACGTCCAGTCCCCGGTTCCTCCTGAGATTTTCAATCCAATACTGAGCTCTTTCAAGGTAGAGCACAAACCCTTTACAAGGCATTGAGTATGCAAGAGTACGTCCTCTATTCGTCTACTCAGCTCCTACTAAGTACTACAACCCAGCACTTAGATTTTTCTACCACTGAATGCTTACAACCAAGCACTCAGCATACACTCTCAATATTACAATTGATAAACTTGTTCTTTCTCAACAGAAGAACACTTTAGATGATCACACAATAATCAATCTAGCATTTACACAGAGAATAGAAGATTTGGTGTAAGATCTTTGTATTTGAGTGCTTTGAAGATTTCTCTCTTGGATTTTTCTTGTTTGTAATTCGGCAAATGTCCAAGTGAAATCCTTGTCCATTTTATAGATGAATTCTGGAGATTAGACCGTTTGAATTTGGTGTGTCCGTTGATTCCAAAACGGCTCTTTTAGTAGACAGCTTCTGGTCAGCTTCAGTTTTACAGGCCAATCCTGTCATCTGTTTTCTTCAGGTGTCAGCCTTGTCTTCTTCCTACAGACTTGTCTTTTTGTGTCAGTTGTCTTTTACCAATAAACCATTGACCCATGTTTCTTGGAATTAGTCTTCTGTGTATTTTCGAGGCTTCAATTATTGGTGCAGAAGATTGGCAGACTTTGTCCTTTAGTGAACGGATCCTTCATGCTATCCTGACTGTCACTCAGCTTCATTCGTTATCTTCGAATGTTCAACTTCCATGCTGAGTTCCTTCTTAGTCAGCTCTGTCCTGTTTATACAATTCTGAAGGAGTCTTCTGATACTGAGTTCTACTCCACTCAACTTATATTCTTTCATGCTGAGTTCTGTTCCACTCAGCTTGGCTTATACTGACTTTTGTACTGTCTAACTTTATATATATATATTTTTGCACTCAATATTGAACAAACACATTAGTACAATTAAATCAAAGCATTTAAATTTAATTGCCTCTTAATCATGGATGATTTTGTCAAATCAAAATCTTGTGGAAAGGTGTTTCAACAAACTCCCCCATTTTGATGTTGGCAAAATACATAATTATGGAACTCAGTTTTGAAATTCCCTATGATTGAATCATTTTTTATATTTCTGAAGTTGCTCCCCCGTAAGGGTTGCATCTATTAATTTTACTCTAAACCTTCCAAGATTTAATTGAGATAAATTAAAAAGACTTGTACTGACTAAAATTACTTCTAGACCTTTTAAGGTCAAGTTTATTAGAGGTCAGGTCAGCTTTCAGAAATGGTCAATTTATGAAACATTTTATTACTTCAGTTTCGTTATGGTTTGTTTGTTCAATTTGGACAGTTCAATATATAATATATACTACTTAGCATGATATAAAGATAAGGTGGATAAAGTAATGCTTATCATAAATTTGCTCAGCAAAAACTATAAATATTAAGCATAGAATGAGGTATGAGCTAAGTTCTAGACTAGTCTATAGTCTACTTCTTCTTCTTCAAGTTGACTTGTGCTTGATGGTCAGCTTTATATACTCCTTTGCCTTTATCCTTACTCCCGGATGCACCACTTAGAAGCTGAGTTCCTTCTTGGCTTTTCTGAGTTCCTTCTTGGCTTTCCTCCCCCGTTTTGCCATCATCGGGGTTATAAAGGAAGGTATCGTTGCGAGCAGCAGTGGAGAGGACATTTGAGTAACGCTGGAGCCTCTTTGTACTTTCACTCAAGCCATCAATTACAGGTACACTGTCATCTTGGACATGGCGAGGAATCCGGAGAGAGCTGCTAATCATGCTGAGTAGGCATTCATGTGATTTGCTAAGCCAGGTGAGCGAGCTGGTGATCTGAGCAAAAGATTGGTGGTACATCTTCAGCAAGGCAGAGTCATAAAACATGCGTTGAGCATTGTTGATGCGCATTGCCTTCATAATTTCTTAGGAAAAACTCAAGAGTTGACCATTAGAGACTGGGTCAACATCCATCTGTGCTTTGTTGACGTTTAGTAGACTTACTACTTCACTCAGTTGGTCAATTGTACACTGAGAGGAGGAGGAGACTAACTCATGCGTACAAGTCAGCTTAGCATTAAGTTTGGTAAAGCATTCTTGGAGTTCAGCAGATGTGGCATACTCAGTGTTAACTGACGTGCCAAGGTTGGGCAGTTCTGATCTCAGTTTGGCGAAATGCTAATCTAACTCAGCAGAAGTTGCATACCCTGGATTGTCTTCCGACAGTTGTTGGATTTTGCCTTCAAGCGAGTTCAGATGGGTCACCATTGTGAGTACCAATTCAGTCAGCTTTGCTATTTGGTCTTGCCTGGGTTGCTGAGTTTGAACGGTGGTCATAACACTTACAAGATCCTTGAGTCCTCTTAGTTCATTGAGAAGCTGAGTGATACCAGACAGTTGGGATGACTCAGCATGAGAAGATCTAGTAGCATCAGCTTGAGGAGGGTTCAAATCTTGAAGCAAGGACTGAGCAGAGGCAATGATTCGTCGTCCTGACTCAGTAGCATTCAAGTATGTAAATTGAGCAGTATTTGTCTCAGAGGCTGGAATTGAGCTTGATAGTGGTGGAGTTGGCTGTTTGCCAGATTGATCATCTTGATTGGTGACAGGACTTTGATGCAGATTGGCTTCATGAGCTGATTTATCAACATGCTGTGTTGGAGGTGGAGTTTGGTTAGTCATGTTGACCTACTCAACTTGAGTGGGTGAAGTTGAAGCAGGATTTGTTCCATCTTGAGCAGTTGGATTTGGATTTTCAAAGGTTTTGGCTTGTTCCTCATCCTGAGTAACAGAGGCTTGTTTTTCTTTTGAAGGAGACTCAGTATCGTTTGCAAAGTACGTGAACTGTAGCTCAGATAGATCAGTAAATGGTTCTTGAAGAGGAGAGTATGCAAAGAGGTCAAGAGCTGGAGTCTTATGGGCTTTCTTCTTGAGCCGCTTGAACCTTGTTTCTTTAGGAGGAGATGGGTCATCATGAATAACCTCCTCATCAGTATCAACTGTCTCTTCTTCCACAGTTGGATTCTCATGTTGCTCAACGTGATCCTCAACAGCAACATTTTCTTCTTCCTCAATTCTCCGCTCAGCATCATCCTGATGTTGCTCAACATCAATAGGTTGTTCCTGCTCGGTATTGACTTCTTCCTCAACAGGAGTTTCTTGCTCAGCATCCTTGACCGGCTCATCATGAGTTTGGTCTAGGTCAATTCCATGACCTTTTGGAGGTACAACCCAATCCAAGGGATTAGCTTCAACTGTCTTTAAGGTATGAACCTTCTTCCTTTTCATCAAAGGGGATTCCGGAGTATCCTCTTCTTCATCCTCAGGCTCTTCTGGCCTCTTTCTTTTCTCTGCCGACTCAGCTTTCTCCTTAGCCTGGTCAGCTTTAGCTTTCTTTTCCTGAGACACTAGTCTTACTTTCTTTGGGACAGAATTAATGTCTTTTGAGCCTGTTTCAATGGCCTTTCTCTTCTTCTTCTTCTTCTTCTCAGGCTCAGCTGACTTAGGTTCTTCAACTTGTTCAGTATCAACATCTTCTTCCTCTTCATCTTCAACCTCTTCAAATCCTTTTAACGGCTGATTGTATAGTAACCCAACCAGCAAGGCGGCTGTAATCTCATTCCCCCAGCTTTCAGTCTCATTGATTGTCTCAATCTTTTGGTCCTCAATGATCTTAGTGATCAGAGAACCCAGCCTGAGCTTCTTTCCACCGCGTTGAAGAGCCCCAACCAGAAAGACGGGCATGTGAAGTGGAGTGAAGGTCAACATATGCCATATGAAGCACTATTCAAAATTGGAGGTAGAGGAAACTGAGCTTAGCTTGGGGAAGATAAAGTTGGTCAGCACGTAGTGAGCCATCTTCTGTTCTTGCCCCATACAGGTGCTGGGTATTTCACCTTTATGATTCTTGGGTTTGCAGAACCCCTTGATCTGGTCAAGCTTTTCCTTTGGTACCTTTTCTTTTGTTGTCCTAAACTCCATTCCTTCGTCTAGTAAGTTTAGTAGAGTAGCTAGATAGGCAGGGGTTATGGTGATTTTCTGTCCTTTGACCGTGGTCTCCAAATAGTCAGCATCTTCTTCATCAACAAACATGTTAGAATAGAACTCTCTGACCAGCCTAGGGTATGTTTTTCCGGTGAGTGAGAAGAGACCGACCCATTTGTTCTTCTCGATCCAGTCACAGAACGGTTTCTCAGAAGTGATGAATCCTGGAGAGAACCATCTGCATTTTAGAACCTCCAAATTGTTGACCTTCTTATGGACCTTGATCATGTTCCTTTCTACTGGCTTTGATGAACCGGTGGGGTCAGCTTGAGTGGGTTTGCCAGAGGTTTGGCCAAGCTGAGTGGTGAAGTTAGGGATTTCGTTTTTACCGGAAGCCATTGTTACAGATGAAGGTTTTAAGGTTTAGGGAGAGAGAAGGATTTGATTTCAGAAGATTTTAAGCGTAAAGAGTAATGAGTGGGGATCCTTCCACTACTTATAGAGTCTTGAATCATTCCTAATTAATGAACTAGCCGTTTTCTTCTTGGGATTTTAATCGACAAAGATTCTGCCATTTATGACAGGTTCGGCGCATGGGTATTCATTATTACTTACGTTTTTCTAGGTATGATTTGTTACACGTGTCATTGTTCATTGGTACAAGTGGGCTTTTACTCAGTTTGCCAGAATATGAATCGTTTATGATACTGAGTATTTAATTCTACATAGATGGATTTTCTATCTCTTAGTAACTCAACATACGTTAATCACTCAGCATGTACATCTACTCAGCATAAGGTGATTACTCAATATGTTTATCTACTCAGCACAAAATATTTACTCAACATTTGTATCTACTTAGCATAGACTATTAAGCTCAATGTGCAGTAGTTACTAGATTGATATCAGGCAGCATGACAATCACTCAACATTTATTCAAATATTTAGAATTATTGAAGAGGATTAGACATACCGATAGCTTCCCTTAGTATGTTAAATTGCTCACGAGCCAAAGGCTTGGTGAAGATATCTGCAAGCTGTTCATTTGTTGGTACATAGGTCAGCTTGATCTCACCTTTTAGTACGTGATCTCTGATGAAGTGATGCCTTATGCTGACATGCTTCATCCTGCTGTGTTGGATAGGATTCTTGGATAAATCAATGGCACTCTTGTTGTCACATTTAATCTCTATTGTCTCAGTTCTTACTCCATAATCCTCAAGCTATTGCTTTATCCATAGGACTTGAGCTACACAGCTTCTAGCAGCAACGTACTCAGCTTCAGTTGTAGACAGAGCAACTGATGGCTGCTTCTTGCTGAACCAGGATACTAGACAGCTTCCAAGGAAATGACATCCTCCTGAAGTACTCTTACGTTCTAGCTTATCTCGTCCATAGTCAGCATCAGTGTATCCTATGAGTGTGAAGTCATTTGAAGTTGGATACCACAAACCTGCATCAACTGAGCTCTGCAAATATCTAAAAATTCTTTTTACAGCAATTAAGTGAGATTCCCTTGGGTCAGCTTGATATCTTGCACAATAACATACTGAGTACTATATATCAGGTCTACTAGCAGTGAGATAAAGTAAGGAGCCTATCATACCTCGATAAAGTTTACTATTAATTGACTTACTCTTCTCATCTTTGCATAGGACAGTATCAGTACCCATGGGGGTTGATATGGGTTTGCAATCTACCATATCAAACTTCTTTAACATCTCCTTGGTGTACTTGGACTGACTAATGAAGATTTCGTTCTTACCTTGCTTGATCTGAAGTCCAAGGAAGAAGCTGAGTTCCCCCATCATGGACATTTCGAACTCAGTCTGCATCTGTTTGCTAAACTCTTGACACAAGGATTCGTCAGTAGCACCAAATATTATGTCATCTACATAGATTTGTGCAAGTAGGGTATGTTTGCCCTTTTTCTTAATGAACAAGGTTGTGTCAGCTTTTCCCCTGACATAGTTCCTGGTCAGCAGGAAGTTGGTCAACCTCTCATACCAGGCTCTTAGAGCTTGTTTCAGGCCATATAGGGCCTTCTTGAGTTTATAAACGTGGTTTGGGAATTTTGGGTCTTCAAAACCAGGAGGTTGATTAACATATACCTCTTCGTTTATAAAGCCATTAAGAAATGCACTTTTAACATCCATTTGATACAATTTGAAGTTCATGAAACTGGCATATGCACACAATATACGTATAGCTTCTAATCTATCAACTGGTGCAAAGGTTTCACCATAATCAATGCCCTCTTGCTGACTATAGCCTTGGGCTACAAGTCAAGCTTTGTTCCTAACAACATTTCCATGCTCATCTAGTTTGTTTCTAAAAACCCATTTAGTCCCTATGGACTTTTGATTTCTGGGCTTAGGTACTAAATCCCATACCTCATTTCTTGTGAATTGGTCAAGCTCTTCTTGCATAGCATTGATCCAATATTCATCATGCTCAGCATCAACAAAGTTCTTCGGTCCATGTACTGATACAAAGGCAACGTTGCTGAGGAACTTCCTAAGCTGATCTCTTATCATCAGCTTGTTGTCAGCAGCATCAAGAATGGACTTTTCTGAATGTCCTCTTGGAATTTTTATTTCCTTAGGCAATGTTGAGTCATTTGGAGCGGGTGTTTCTACAATCTCTGCAGGAACAGATTGGTCAGCAAAGGTAATTTCTGTTTCGTTTTTACCTTTGGTCAGCTCTTGTGCTGATGACTCAGCATGTCCATTCTGGTCAGCAGAAGCTGAGTTGGGTTCTTCCTTTGTGTGTTGAGTTGTTTTTCCTGTAGGGTCAGTTTCATCGAAATCTACATGGACTGACTCTTCTACTACCTGAGTTCTTTTATTAAATACTCTATATGCTTTACTGTTTGTTGAGTACCCCAAAAAGATCGCTTCATCAGCTTTGGCATCAAACTTTGCCAGATTATCCTTAGTGTTGAGTATAAAACATTTACACCCAAAGGCACGAAAGTATCCAATATTGGGTTTTCGTTCTTTCCAAAGTTCATAAGGAGTTTTCTTTAATATGGGTCTTACCAAGGCTCTATTCAATATATAACATGCTGTATTGCCGGCTTCTCCCCAAAAATACTTTGGAAGCCTATTTTCACTCAGCATTGTCCTAACAATTTCTACTATTGTCATATTCTTCCTTTCAACAACTCCATTCTGTTGAGGAGTTCTAGGGGCAGAGAAATTATGGTCAATACCATTTGTCGCAACCGGATTTTTCCGGGCGCGGATGCCGGGCGTTGAATTTTAACTAGTTAGTTAGTAGTTTTTTATGTTTTTAAATTATTTTATAGAGTCGCCACCAATCAAAATTAAGGTGTGATTGGACACCGAAATTGGGTAAAATTTTAATGGATAAGGGGGTCTGCGAAATGGAGATTTTTGGTTCGTTTGTCGGTTACGTGTAGGGAAGAAAACTTTGAGTAATCACCCTACCCCGTCCAAAATTGGTACTAAAAAGATGAGATTTTTATATTAAACTTACTTGATTTATCTGATTCATTCATCTTTGTTTTATATACTTTTTATAATAAACGTATAATTTTAAGACAAGATTAATATTGTAGATGTAAATTCGTAATGAAGGATTATGAATTGCACCTTTTAAGTCTTTACTGATTGGGAGGATATTTAATTATGTTATGCCGTTTTTTATACCCCTATAGCATAGACGTATAAATTGGACCGTTTGGTTATTTTAATTAATTTTATTCTTGACCGCTTTCATACCCCTATAGCATAGACGTACGAATTGAGTCGTTCTAAATTACTCAGTTAATTTTTATTCTGACTGCTTTCATACCCCTATAGCATAGGCGTATAAATTGGGCCGTTTTAATTAATTTTATTTTGGCCGCTTTCATACCCCTATAGCATAGACATATGAATTGAGCCGTTCTAAATTACTTAATTATTTTTGACCGACTTTATACCCCTATGACATAGACGTATGAAGTAGGTCGTTAATTTTGTGAATTTAAGGGCCTCTAATATGTATTTTCCTATAACATAATAATTTTAATACAATCTCAAAGCTTTAAATTAATTCATTTGTCGTTATTTTGATATGCATATAATTATTTATTGAACTTATTTGGAAAACAAACTTTTATAAGACAAACACATATATGCTGTTGAAAATTAAATGCAAACAATCATATATCGGGCCTAAGTATAACAGTTGAACCATGGACAACTAAACTAAGTAATAAGTATCTAATTAACATTAGGATGCACATAAGAAGGGTGTTGGGCTTGACCGAACCATCAGCAATCCAAGACCCATTAACTTCAATCTCCTTCCTTTATATTATTTAATAAACCCTAGGTCTCTATTTTCCCCCAAATTACAGATGCATTCGTCCAACTCTCCCTCCCAATTCTTCCGCCTGTCAATCTCTCTAAAATGGCAGATTTCATTCTACCTCAAGTCCCTGCCGCGTCGCCCGTTAACTCCGGTGACAGCCCTAAGCGCGGTTATTCCCAACAGTGGTGGCGATTCTAACGCCCCTCCCCTCAGGCATCGCCCGTTAACTCCGGCGACAACCGTAAACACGACTATCCCCAACGGCAGTGGCGATTCTACCGCCCTTCCTCTTCCTGGACACTCTCAGTCCTCTCTCTCTCTTCGTTTAAATCAGTGCTTGGCACCCCTGCGATCTGAACATGCCGGCTCCTAAGAAATCAACCGTGGTTCCTAGAGGTATGGGTTCTTATATGTGTGATTTTGCATTTTTGCTTTTCATTGGTTTAAGCTTCTTATTCGTTTAGGTTTTTCGTTTCTACAGGCTAGAAGGAGACTGGCTGAAGGAGACAAAAGATTGGACCAAAGATAAAGCTAGACTCCAGCCTGAGGATTGGATTCGATTTTTGTGTCTCAAGAGCCTAACACTACGTTGTTATCAGGCGTTGTGAGTCCTATCTTATCTTCCATCTGACTAGTCTTTAGTTTATTACGGGTATATGTTCTTTTCCTCAAGAGGCTACAAGTTCATTTATTATAGGTGCTTTGAATGCACAGTTGGGTATCTTTAAATGATATGGACAGAATGTAGCACATCCTTCCCTCTCAGTTAAAGGACTCCGAAAGAGAAAAGTTAGTTTGTCCACTATAGCATAGGAACTCCCTAACAATTCTCTGAACTGTGTTTCTTATTCTTAATGGCAATACAGGCAGGTTGGTGAAGAAATTTCACCTGAGAAAGTGATCTTTTGTCTGCAGGTAGTCTTGATGCTTTCTTTATCCCTCTTTTCCTTTTTTGTTCGTCCCCCCTCTCACTGATTAGGATCTTCCTATTTAAGGACTTTTCTTGTGGATGTAATTGATCTGGGTAGAAAGGGGGCTTTGTCACTATTTTTTACTGGCTGTAATTAGAGAGGGTACGTCACCCCTTTTCACTCTCTATGTGTACTCTATTTGGCTTAATTAAAAGCCCTTCTCTGTATGATTAATTGAGAGCCTTTTTTGTAATTTTGTGTCTTGGGTGGGAGACTCTAATTGTAATGCACTGTATTTCTTGATTTAATTATATGAAAATGGGGAAATTGTTAGCTATGACAAGTTATTGGTTTATGACAAATTATTGGTTTAATCTTGAAAGTTATTTTCGGTTTACGACAAATGAGTTTATACCAATTAACTTTGAAATAATAATATTGGTAATTTTTAGCTTTGTGAATCGAGTTCTTTTGTCGACGAGTTATTAGTCTTAAAATTGATTAATTCAACATTCACCATTTTCCGCTATTGCTCCTTTATCTTCTAGATTTAACGAATTCGAACTAATTTAATATCTGTTTCCTTTTTCTAGTGTATATTCTTTTCCCCTAATAACTATGAGTTTTATTTGAGAAATTTGATATATTGAATATGAAAAGGGGTGGATACGTGGCGATTCCGACATGCCGTCTTAATTAATAAAAGGACAAAACGCGAATAAGTAGAAGGGTCGATAAAAATAAGAGATAAACAAGAGAGTGGCGATTGATGTTTGAGCCAAAGACAAAAGGAAATAGACGTCATTTGTTTTTTAAACAAAAGGGTACTAATATGTGACGGCTACCTAATCTTAATCGATGTGAATGATTTAGTAACAAAATCCCAAATTAGCTCGCTAACCTTTCATATTTTTAAATGAAATCACTTTGCGAGACGTTTGTATACATTTAAAACATATCGATATTAAAACAAAAAAAAAAGTGAACAAGAAGTTAGTCAATATCCCTACCCGTGTAAAATTTAAGCAAAATCGGTAATGTTTAGCTTAGAAGAGGAAAGAAAGAAAAAGTATGTTAAAGGTGAGGAAACAATTAAAATTAAAGACCTAAAAAGAATCGATCAGATATCATGAGCGAAATAAAGTAAAATAAGTAAAACATTTTTAGGAAGAAATTCCCAAAGCAACCAATAGGTATTCTTCGATGCGAAATGTTTGGGAAATGGGCAAGTTAACCCCGGACAAAATGGGTATCTACACCATTAGTTTCACAGAATTCATCAACCATTTGGTTTTTGAATTCTCCACCATTATCACTTCTAATGTGAGCTACTTTTAGGTCTTTGTCATTTTCAAGCTTTTTGACTAATGTAGTAAACATCTCAAATGTTTCATCTTTGCTACTCAGCAAGATGACCCAAGTATACCTAGAAAAATCATCTACAATAACTAAGGAAAATTTCTTACCTCCCATGCTGAGTGGCTGGATAGGTCCGAAAAGATCCAAATGTAGTAATTCCAATGGTCTTTTGGTTGAGACAATATTTTTGCTATGAAATGACTTTTTAGTTTGTTTGCCTTGCTGACAAGCTTTACATAATTGATCTTTTTCAAATTTTAATTTGGGTAATCCTTCAACTAATTGCTTTCTAGCTAATTTGGCGAGAAGGTCCATGCTGACATGCCCAAGTCTTCTATGCCATAGCCAGGAGTTATCCTCTTTAGACACTAAGTATATATTTTTGGAAAACTGTTTTTCTAAATTTAGCATGTATACATTT
The DNA here is from genome assembly GCF_963576675.1 of Euphorbia lathyris. Taxonomy (NCBI): domain Eukaryota; kingdom Viridiplantae; phylum Streptophyta; class Magnoliopsida; order Malpighiales; family Euphorbiaceae; genus Euphorbia; species Euphorbia lathyris. The sequence continues at coordinate 2,297,722 of NC_088917.1, read as the reverse complement.
TCTACACGAGGGGCAGTTAAAACCAATTCATTTGTGTTCCCCTCGAGTATTTGACACTTAGTATCATCAAATACAACCCTTCTGCCGCTCTTGCAAAGTTGAGCTACACTTAGCAGATTGTATTTGAGACCTTTAACTAGGGAGACTGACTCAATGGTTGGGTTACCTCCGATAGTACCTGAGCCGACTATCTTACCCTTCTTATTGTCTCTGAAGCTTACACTTCCACCTCGTTTAAGCTCTAGTGTGATGAATTGTGTTTCATCACCTGTCATGTGTCTTGAGCATGCGCTGTCTATATACCACAGCTTTGACTTCTCTACGCATGTCAAGTTAACCTGCATTTTAAACTATTCATTTTTAGGTACCCAATTCTTTTTGCGTCCTTTCTTGTTAGTGTAAACAGGTGCAAAGTCATATTTCAACTTGTGATGACATACTTTTATAGTGTGGCCAGGCTTACCACAGAAGTCACAAAAAGGTACCCTTTGAGGGTTGTACTGAGTATAGTCAGCATTGTTGTGTTGAGCATGCCAGCATACTTTTGTGGAATGCCCTTTTCTTCCACAGAAGTCACATTGGACAATCCGCTTGTTATGCCAACACACATATTTTGTGTGCCCCCTTTTTCCACAACACTCACATTGAGTGAATTGCTTATACTGACTAGTACTTACGTACTCAGCATGGGGTTTATTTCTACTTGAGCCTTTCACTTGACTCTGTAAGGTTGTGACATCCTTTCTAAGTTTCTTTGACTCAGATTGGACCTCCGTGACAAACTTATGCATGATTTGCATGTTGGTATGTAAATCTGAGTTGTCCTGGAGGAGATATCGGAGGTCACTCAGCTTGACCTCTTCAATCTCGTCACATCGCCTGCTGAGTGATTTTATTTTGTTATTGCATTTTTTAGTTAGCTTATATAAATCACTCAGGGCATTTACCATCTCATTTCTAAACAAAAGTAAGGGTGTTACCTCATTAGTGTGTACCTCCTGCTTAGTTTCATAAGAGAGGTCATTATGCTCAGATTGAGAATGGTCAGCATCGTCAGCCATGAAGCATATGTTGGCTGTTTCATTGGCATCAGCTTCAGATGAGGTTGACTCATCACTATCGCTCCATGTTGCTACCATAGCCTTTTTGCTTCCCTTCTTCTCCTTCTTAAGGTTGGGACAGCTTGACTTGATGTGCCCAGTTTGATGGCACTCAAAACATGTGACAGACTTAGAGATGTCCTTCTTGTATTTGTCACTTGACTCAGCTTTGTATTTGTCACTTCTTCTGAATGACCTTTTGCCGTTTCTGTCATTTCTTCTGAACAGCTTCTTCATCTTTCTAGTGAACATAGCCATTTCCTCATCATCAGTTGACTCAGCTTCAGTCGAGTCAGCTTTCATGACAAGTGACTTTTGTTTCTTGTCTTCTGACTTTTCTTTCTCTTTAGCTTCAAAGTTTTTCATAGAAATTTCATGGGTCAGCAGGGATCCGATCAACTCATCATATTTGTAGGTAGTCAAGTCTTGAGCTTCTTCTACAGCTGTTTTCTTTGCTTGCCAGCTCTTAGGCAGACTTCTCAGGATTTTCTTCACATGTTCCTCTTCAGTGAAGTTCTTTCCAAGCCTTTTGAGCTCGTTTATAATGTTTGTGAACCTTGCGTTCATTTCCGAGATGTCTTCATTCTCATTCATCTCAAACAGCTCGTAGAGTCTCATATGCTGATTGACTTTAGACTCCTTAACTTTGCTTGTGCCTTCATAGGTTACTTCAAGCTTCTTCCAAATCTCCTGGTGTTGCACTTAGGAAACACCACAACCTGTCGAGTGGAGAGTTCACATGCACAGTTGAAACAGTGGTTGAATTCATCTACTGGTGCACTCGATACAGTGTGTTGGTCCCTAGTAATTAGTTCCAAGGGGGGGATAGGAACTAATGTAACTTTTTTGCTTTTAATTATGCTGACTTAATGTTATTTTAAGAGTTTGTTAACTCAGCGTGTTAGTCAGCACGACCGATTGATTAGTCAGACAGTTTTAGTTCTATGCTGACTAAGACTGCTTGACTTGAGAGTTGGGAATTGACTCTTGAGAGGTCAGCTTCCAACTCAGCACTCAGATTTACTCAGTTTCAGTTTTAACAATTTATATGCTGAGTAAATATCACAAGCAACACATGCACATATATATATATATATATTGAGAGAAAGAGTTTAGAAGTTACTCAGCACGACTTATCCTGGTTCGGCCTCTCTGCCTACGTCCAGTCCCCAGTTCCTCCTGGGATTTTCAATCCAATACTGAGCTCTTTCAAGGTAGAGCACAAACCCTTTACAAGGCAGTGAGTATGCAAGAGTACGTCCTCTATTCGTCTACTCAGCTCCTACTAAGTACTATAACCCAGCACTTAGATTTTTCTACCACTGAATGCTTACAACCAAGCACTCAGCATACACTCTCAATATTACAATTGATAAACTTGTTCTTTCTCAACAGAAGAACACTTTAGATGATCACACAATAATCAATGTAGCATTTACATAGAGAATAGAAGATTTGGTGTAAGATCTTTGTATTTGAGTGCTTTGAAGATTTCTCTCTTGGATTTTTCTTGTTTGTAATTCGGCAAATGTCCAAGTGAAATCCTTATCCATTTTATAGATGAATTCTGGAGATTAGACCGTTTGAATTTGGTGTGTCCGTTGATTCCAAAACGGCTCTTTTAGTAGACAGCTTCTGGTCAGCTTCAGTTTTGCAGGCCAATCCTGTCATCTGTTTTCTTCAGGTGTCAGCCTTGTCTTCTTCCTACAGACTTGTCTTTTTGTGGCAGTTGTCTTTTACCAGTAAACCATTGACCCATGTTTCTTGGAATTAGTCTTCTGTGTATTTTCGAGGCTTCAATTATTGGTGCAGAAGATTGGTAGACTTTGTCCTTTAGTGAACGGATCCTTCATGCTATCCTGACTGTCACTCAGCTTCATTCGTTATCTTCGAATGTTCAACTTCCATGATAAGTTCCTTCTTAGTCAGCTCCGTTCTGTTTATACAATTCTGAAGGAGTCTTCTGATACTGAGTTCTACTCCACTCAGCTTCTATTCTTTCATGCTGAGTTCCGTTCCACTCAGCTTGGCTTATACTAACTTTTGTCCTGTCTAACTTTATATATATATTTTTGCACTCAATATTGAACAAACACATTAGTACAATTAAATCAAAGCATTTAAATTTAATTGCCTCTTAATCATGGATGATTTTGTCAAATCAAAATCTTGTGAAAAGGTGTTTCAACACAGTGTGGGCGAAGGTGCACAAGGACATTGAGGCTCAGATCGAGGCGATCAAGTAAGACATGTATTCTGTTATTTGCTTTAATCTTTTAAAGTGTAATACATTAGTTTTGTAATCCTTTATGGTATATAATCAGATACTCACTCGAGGACTCAAGAAGAAGATCTGCGGTGGCTCACTGTGGAGCACCTTTCAAGTATCTCGACTTACACGTTTCACATTACTGCTTGCGTGTATTAAATGCTGAGCTCAAGCGTATGCACGGATTGAGTATGGATATGGTAAGTGAATGCGGATGCGTGTTGCCCATGACTCATGGCATTCCATGTGCGTGCGAGCTTAAAACGTATATTAACACGGACACATCGGTCCGTGCTGACCGAATCCATCCTTTTTAGAGATCTCTTGCGTTTGAAGGTTTGAGTGACATACTAGTTAGTGCTCCCGTATATGCTGACGGGTCTGAGGATCACCGATTTTTTCACTCTCTTGTGGAAAAGGTTGAAAAATTAGGTCCTTCAATGGTGCGTAGCATATCGATGATGATTCATGATCAGATAAACCCGGAACAAAGTGGCTTCAAAGAACCTGAGGTCAAAGACACTGTTAGGGGGTAGACCAAAGGGGAATTCATCAACGAAACGAAATCCGAGTGCATGGGAGTACAGTCAGGCACCACGAGGTCGAGCACAGTCATCATGTTCGAGGAGTAGTCGTAGTCGAGGCTGTTCCTCATCCTCATCTGTGCATAACAACGAGATGTCGGGTATATTTTATTTTATTAATATATATGTTGAAGTTAAAGTAAATATATTTTTATTGATGAATTTCATATATTAATATTTTCAGTCGGATTTGATGCGGATATCGCCGGTTATCACCATTTACATCGGGTTCAAGGTCTCATCGTACCATTTATTACTGGATTCCATGATGTTGTAGCAGATGGTAACTGTGGATTTTTTGTTTTAGCCGATGCCATCACCTATAACCAGGAGGAGTGGAAGCTGATGAGAGTGCTCATAGAGAATGAGATGCGGGCAAACCGTGATCTGTATGCGCCAGTGTACGGGAGCGGATTCGATGCTGCCCTCACACGTATTAAATGGGCATGAGCGGGGTGTAGTGAGTCCCACTGGATGGTGAGTCCGGATGACTTATATGCAGCTGCATCTGTTTTGAATGCAGTAATATTCCTTTTTACTACATCACAGTTAGGATGTTGCACTATACTACTGATACGTTCGGACGATGGAAGACCACCAGAGCGAGAGATTGTGATTTATTATTTGGGGAGTTATCATCACTACATACTTCTTTATTTACATCCTACATTTCCAGTGCCTCCCATTGCCACCCAATGGCGTATATTTCATCATCCGAGTGTTCGTCACTTGGACAATCTATACGCTGAAAGGAGAGAGGCTTGGACTAGATTATATTAGTTTTATATGTTGTAATTAATAATATTTATTCATTAACTTATATTATTGTTACTGATTTTAGTTAAAATTGAATGGTATTTTTAGGTTTTACGTGCAATTATGTAGTTACGGGTTTATAGATCTATTTACGGGTTTAATGGCCTATTTATGGGTTTAAAAAGCTTTTTTTTGCCATTCCGACATGCGGGCGTGTGGATATCACGCCTCACCGTGTGGTCGGGCGTGATAGCCACACACCTCACCGCGTGGTCAAACGTGATAGCCAAATGCCCGACCTTGCGGTGAGGCGTTGGGCTATCACGTCCGACCACGCGGTGAGGCGTGTGGCTATCACGTCCGACCACGCGGTGAGGCGTGATATCCACACGTCCGCGTGTCGGAATGGCAAAAAAATAGCTTTTCCCTCCCCAAAACCCATGAAAGGGCATTTTCGTCCTTTCACGGGGCTAGGGGTGGAAATTTGGGGCTGGATTGAACAACACCCATTCAAATTTAATGAATGAAGGATGTCTTTATAATGCGGGCGGCCCATGAGCTTAGGTCCCAAGATTGGAGGTAACCCAATTTTTTTAAGGAAAATTTACACAGAAATACCGCTTTTACCACTATGTAAAATTATTATTTGAATTATGTCATCGAGCAAAGTTTCGAATAAAAACAAGCTCTGCTCTCAATTCATTCAATGCTAGATATTTTTGTCAATGAATCGAACTCAAACAAGATGTTGAGCTCAAACAAATCCATTTCTTGCCGAACTGAGCATTAACAGGCTATAAATCGACTCAGTCCGACTCGATTCCAGCCATATTTGTATCACTATATCCAAACAAGCTCCTCGCGAGTAACGTTTGTGGACAAATAAATAAGATGCTTATGAGCTGCTCACTATCACATATTTTTCTTAATGAATCGAAACTCAAACAAGACATTGAGCTCAAGCTCAATTCCATCCATTTTCTATCAGACGAACATTAACAAGCTATAAATCGACTCAGTTCAGCTCGATTACAACCTACATGTATCATTACTACATATAAACAACCAGGGGCGGAACCAAGGGGGGGTTGGGGGGCTCGAGCCTCGGCAGACCGCCGGAGAATTGAGGAAAAAAAATTTAGTTTTGGTGTCGGGTAATATTTTCGAGAGAATTATATTGGCTCTATTTAATATTATTTCAATATTTAAAGATAGATGAGATGATTAAGAATGTTTACTTCTATTTGAGAGATCATATGTTCAACTCCTTTCAATCTCATTTTCTTTTAAAATGTTTTTATTTATTTTAATTTTATTTTTCAATAATTATAAAAACGTGTTTCCATTATTAATTAATTTAAATGGACTCTTTATTTTTATTTTGATAACACTTTTGAATTCATTTTTAATATGTCTTTACCATTAAAAAAAATTAAACATATTTAATATTCATTTTTATTATGTCTTTACCATTAAAAAAATGTAAACACGTTTAATTTCTATTAGTTCAATGCTAGTTTCTAAAAAAAATGACAACATTTTTATAGTTTTAATGAGTTGGAGGCTAAAAGATTTTTATCCAGCCCTAACGGGCTGAATTTTGAAAATTTGTCGTCAACCGCACAATTAATTTCGATTTTTTTTTTATGTTTTGAATTTTTTTTTACTGATATGTTTGAACCCCGGATCATTCGGGGTTCTGGTTCCACCACTACAAACAACCATATAATCAAACATTTATTCAATCAAAAATCAAAAGAATAATATACAATTAATCAAGACATCATCATCATTAACTCAAACTCATGAAAATCAACCATCCCATCCAAATTAAGATCAACAACTCTCATCATCTTCTCAATCTCACTCAAATCCCAACCTTTATCAAGACCAAGACATTCAAGAACTCTCTTAACCTCACTTGCTTCAATAAATCCATTCTCATTCTCATCAAATATCTTAAAAGCTTCCTCTAATAATTCCTTCCTCTTCCTAGATCCTTCCAATTCCAATCCACTCATCACTTCCTCCGCCGTCGCTTCTTCTTCTTCTTCTCCGGCGACGGTCAACACTCCTTCTTCTTCTCCGGCGTACATCAGACCGAGCTTTTCTACTACTTGCCAGGCTCTTTCTGCCTTGATTTTGCCATCGTTTTTCATTCCGAATACTGCGGTTAATGCTCGGATCTTGAGGAGGAAGAAGGAAGATTGTCTTCCTTCTTCCTCCTTTCATCTATGGCTCTATTCCTACTTTTTTAGCTTTTATTGGTGTTTTGTTTCTTTTTTCTCAGTTGAAGTTCATACCTTTCTTTGGATTTTTTCCGCTTGATTTGCATCTATGAGCTATATCTCTTCCATTTACACTTTTTTCCGGGTTTAGCAAAAGCGAAAGCATCTTATCTTATATGTAGATCCATAGATCTACGGGGTTGCACCAATATAAAGTACTCAGATCCGAATAGTCGGAAGAAACTAGATGATGATGATGGGCTTGAAGCTGCTTTCAGGTGGATTTGGATTCGATAGAAGTATGAGATTTGTTGTCCTGTTATTTTAGATGTACCTTTTATGGTATTTTTTTCTCTTCGTAATCTGTATATTCCATTTGTGGTATCTTTTGCTCTTTGTAATCTTTCTATTCCCTTTGTGAATCATATATTAGGCTTTGGCCTATATATGGGTAAGGTTTTAATCCTTACTATTGTCATGTTGTTCTCGTATTTGCTTATCTAATGGAATATATATGCATTATTATATAAAAAAACATTTATTCAATTAAAATCAAAAGAATAATTAATCAAGACATCATCATCATCAATTCAAACTCATGAAAATCAACCATCCCATCCAAATTAAGATCAACAACTCTCATCATCTTCTCAATCTCACTCAAATCCCAACCTTTATCAAGACCAAGACATTCAAGAACTCTCTTAACCTCGCTTGCTTCAATAGATCTATTCCCATTCTCATCAAATATCTTAAAAGCTTCCTCTTTCTCGAACTTTCTAATTCCAATCCACTCATCACTTCCTCTGCCGCCACTTCTTCGTCTTCCCCTGCATTACCATAATTCAATTCTGACATGACAGTCATGTTGGAAATGATTGAGTTTTACATATGAAATGACAACCACTATGACATGACATCTAGATGATAGGATAATTATATTTGTTATTTACTTACTCCAGTTTTTTGAATATTAGACTAGACCAACTGGTTCGATCTATTCGATTACAAACCCAACTAGACAACCGTTATGATTGATGTTGATTTTTTAATGCCTATCAAATTGGACTAAACCGTATGGGTTAACCGCAAACCGTTTAACCATTCTGGTTGAACGGTTAGCTAATCACTAATTATAGCAAATTTTAATTTATGATACAAAAACACTTGAGATCCGACTCGTGAAATCATTAAAATATGTGGCTTACGCTTCATTTCGAAAGAAATAACAAATAATAAAAACACATTATGCCACTAATTATCCAGCAGGAATGGATGAGATCACGTCTCTTCTCTACACGTAACCGGAAAACGAAACTAAATCTTTTCATAGACTATCCTTATGAAAATCTTCAAAATCTAATCACACGTGGTCAATTTGAGCGAATATAGCATCTAATCAACCCATGATATGTGGCGCCTCAAAAAAGGGGAAAACGGCAGAGTGCCTCTCATGAGCACTGATGCAACAGTTCACGAACATGAATAGAATTAACGAGATACTCGCGACCACTCACAGTGAGATATTTTTCTTAATGAATCGAACTCAAACAAGATATTGAGCTCAAACCAAGCTCGTGTCATCCATTTTCTACCAAACCAAGCATTAACAGGCTCGATTCGACTCGATTACATCCCTGTAATGAAACATTTATTCAATTAGAAATAAAAAGAATAATCAATCAAGACATCATCATCATTAACTCAAACTCATGAAAATCAACCATCCCATCCAAATTAAGATCAACAACTCTCATCATCTTCTCAATCTCACTCAATTCCCAACCTTTATCAAGACCAAGACATTCAAGAACTCTCTTAACCTCACTTGCTTCAATAAATCCATTCCCATTCTCATCAAATATCTTAAAAGCTTCCTCTAACAATTCCTTCCTCTTCCTCAGCCCTTCTAATTCCAATCCACTCATCACTTTCTCCATCGGCACTTCTTCGTCTGCTCCAATGCTACTAATCCAATAAAGTCATTCCGTCTATTTCGAATAGAAAAAAACATATGACAGTCGTATTGAAAATGATTGACTTTTATGTATAATAACATAACAGCCAAATAACAATGTTTTGAAACTAGACCAAACCGGTTCATCAATGAACCAAACATGTATCCAGTCTGATTGATGTTGATTTTTTGGTATGATTATCAAACCAAAGTGAACCTCTTAAACAGGTTGAGTTAACTGCAAACCATTTGAACAGGTCTGATTGAGCGGTTAGCTATTCACGCATACTATAAAAATGCTCGAGATTCGAATTGTGAAATCATTAAAATACGCAGCTTGCACTTCATTCAAAAGCAATAATAAATAATAAAAACATGCAATGTCACTATCCCTATAAGTAACCGGAAAACAAACTTAAATCTCTCTGCATGCTATTCTTATCAAAATCTAGTCACACATAGTCCATTCGAGCGAATATGATGTCTAAAAATGAAAAACCGGCCGAGAGCCCCTCGCGCCCTGTTGGCAAATGTGCGACAATTCACGAGCAAAGTTTATATGAATAGAATTAATAAGCTCCTCTCGAGCAAAGTTTCAAACAAAAATGAGCTCTGCTCTCAATTCATTCAATGCCAGATATTTTTCTCAATGAATCGAACTCAAATAAGATGTTGAGCTCGAACAAATCTATTTCATGTCGAACCGAGCATTAACAGGTTATAAATCAACTCGGTTCGGAGTTGATAACAACCATATTTGTAACACTAGATCCAAACAAACTCCTCGCGAGCAAAGTTTGTGGACAAATAAACAAGATGCTCACGAGCTGCTCACTGTCACATATTTTTCTTAATGAATCGAACTCAAACACAACATTGAGCTCGAATCAAGCTCAATCCGGTCCGTTTTCTACCGAATCAGGCATTAATAAGCTATAAATCACCTCAGTTCGGCTCGATTACAACTATACATGTGTCACTAGATCCAAACAATCATGTAATCAAACATTTATTCAATCAAAAATCAAAAGAATAATATACAATCAATCAAGACATCATCATCATTAACTCAAACTCATGAAAATCAACCATCCCATCCAAATTAAGATCAACAACTCTCATCATCTTCTCAATCTCACTCAAATCCCAACCTTTATCAAGACCAAGACATTCAAGAACTCTTTTAACCTCACTTGCTTCAATAAATCCATTCGCATTCTCATCAAATATCTTAAATGCTTCCTTTAACAACTCCTTCCCCTTTCTCAATCCTTCTAATTCCAATCCACCTATCACCTTCTCCCGCGTTATTAATTCAATTGTGACATGACAGTCACGTTAAAAATAATTGAGTTTTACGTATGAAATGACAGCCACTGTGACATTGACATCTAGACGATAGAAAAATTATATTTCTTATTTACTTATTTCAGTGTTTTGAAATCAGACTAGACCGACTGGTTCGATCTGTTTGACCACAAACCCAGCTACACAACCGTTCTGATTGATGTTGATTTTTTAATGCCTATCAAACTGGACTGAACCGCCAGGGTTAACCGCAAACCGTTTAACCATTCTAGTTGAGCGGTTAGTTAATCACGAATTATAACAAACTTTAATTTATGATACAAAAACACTTGGGATCCGAATGGTGAAATCATTAAAATATGTGGCTTATGCTTCATTTCGAAAGCAATAACAAATAATAAAAACACATTATGCCACTAATTATCCAACATGAATGGATGAGATCACGTCTCTTCTCTACACGTAATCGGAAAACGAAGGTAAATCTCTTCGCAGACTATCCTTATCAAAATCTAATCACACAGAGTCAATTCGAACAAATAGAGCATCCAATCACGCCTACAAATAACCATTTTCCATGATTTGTTCGCAACTCTAAAAAGGGGAAAAATGGTAGAGCGCATCGCGCCATGCAGTTACTGGTGCAACAGCTCGCAAGCAAAGTTCGTGAACAGAATTAATGAGCTGCTCGCGAACCACTCACGGTGAACTGAAACAAGATTTTGAGCTCGAACCACGCTCAATCTCATCCATTTTCTATCGAACGAACATTAACAAGCTATAAATCGGCTCGGTTCAGCTCGATTACAACCCTACGTCTGTCATTACTACATACAAAAAGCATATAATCAAATATTTATTCAATTAGAAATCAAAAGAATAATTAATCAAGACATCATCATTAACTCAAACTCATGAAAATCAACCATCCCATCCAAATTAAGATCAACAACTCTCATCATCTTCTCAATCTCACTCAATTCCCAACCTTTATCAAGGCCAAGACATTCAAGAACTCTCTTAACCTCATTTGCTTCAATAAATCCATTCCCATTCTCATCAAATATCTTAAAAGCTTCCTCTAACAACTCCTTCCTCTTTCTCGATCCTTCCAATTCCAATCCACTCATCACTTCCTCCGCCGCCACTTCTTCTTCTTCTCCGGCGACGGTCAACACTCCTTCTTCTTCTCCGGCGTACATCAGACCGAGCTTTTCTACTACTTGCCGGGCTCTTTCTGCCTTGATTTTGCCGTCGTTTTTCATTCCGAATACTGCGGTTAATGCTCTGATCATGAATTCGTCGGATTTGTTGTTGTGATTTGAGGTTTTTGGATTTGGATTTATGGAAGGTGGAGGAGATTTTGTTACTCCGAATACTTGCATTAGATCTCCGATTAATCTCGCCATAATTTCTGATGATGAGGAGGATGATTCTGAGAGTAGCTTGATTATATAGTGTTGAATTATGGAATTAGACCCTGATGTTGATGTAAATTACTTTTAATGCCATCCTGCTACAAACTTTTAAAGCCAAATCCATAATTAAGCATTTATATTTTGATGGCTTTAAGATTGAACCTATAATTATTTATTTTTCCAGAATAAATTTTAAAATTTTAATTTTCACACACATTAAGCAGTTCATTAATACTTCCGAATAAACTACTTATGTTGATGAAAATTACTTTTAATGCCATCCTACTTTAAATTACACCTATGGCTGCTGAACTTCACTTATTTTTATAGTATAATCATTAAATTTTAAAATTTACTATATAAGTCACTTAAGTTTTAGATTTTCTAATATTATGGCTACTAATTTTAACTAACAGTTCAAAATGGAAATATTCACGAATTAAAAGTTTTTTAGAACAATATTTATCATGAAATCACATTTTTTATTTTCCAAAATAACAATTTCTAGATCTTTCTCTCTCTAAAAATTTATTTTCTTTCTCCTAACCAAACAATACTTAAATGACCTCAAAACAAAAAAATAAATTGAAGAATTAAAGTAGTTTAAAATATCATTGATTATTAGAATTTTTTATTTTGAGATCATCAACGGTCATTTTGAAGCATTAATTGAAGTTTAGTGACAACAATATTAGAAAGTGTAAAGTTTAGTGATTCTTATATTACGTTTTGAATTTAGCAGTCATATTGTGAAAATGAGTAAAGTTCAGTGGTCAATGGTGTAATTTATTTGGCCAAATTTAACCATAACAGTTTTAGGATAGTGCGGATTTGGTCCTAATATATAAAATGATATAAATTTAACAATAAAATTTTCAGTCAATAACAATTTTAGTTCTAGGATACCGAACGGCTAGTTTGGTTGTTATTTAACTGTCACATTAAACATTCGAAACAAGTTTATCAATGAACTAAAGCAATTATATACATCTTTTTTGTTGGTGATTTGTAATGTATTAGTCATACAATAAACATTTTAGATACATTGACACTAAAACTTTGATTAACTCATATGTGGCAAACTTAATTGTTAGTGTTTCAATATATTTTTTATAATTGCGTTAGTAATACATTAAATATAATTGATATTTAGATGTGACTGTAAAATAACAGTCAAGCCAGTCTTTTCAAATTTTCAGTAACATATGATTCACATTGGTTAAATTTGTATTATTTCGTAGGTTATGGCTAAATCTGTACTTCCGTTGAAACTTTAAAGTCAAATATGAATATTATCCCAAATTTTAATTAATTATGGCCTAATACATTTTACATCTGTTGCCCTATATTTGACTTAAAACTTCAACTGGCGGTCAACTTTTAAAAGGTTTGGAATGAGCCATTAAAGCAAAAAGCATCCTGAGGTCTCTGATCTTTCATTGTTTGGTGCATTAAGCCATCGATCTGTTATTTAGACACATTGAGCCCCTGATCTTTCATCATTTGGTGCATTAAGCCTTCGATCTTTCATTTAGACACATTGAGCCCTTGATCTATCATATATGGGTATTAGGCACTTCCATAAATTAATTAATATATAGGTTTATTAAGGGCATGTTTGGTTAGGTTTATATAACTGCAGCGTTTCGCATTTTCTTTGGACACTGCAACATTTTGGAGCTTTTCACGAAAAGCTTTTTTCATGAACAGTTGTTTGTAGTTACTTGTTATTGATAAAATTACCTTCTTATTTCCACAAAATGTGCTTCAATTTTAACATTATTTTTATTTTTAGAACATAATTATCGAAAAACAAGGTTTTGTTGTGTTCAATTAATTTTTTATTTTTTATTTAAATTATTTTTATTAATTTGTATAATATATTTTTTATTTTAGAATTTGTTATTTTTAGAACATCATTTGTTGTCACACCAAACATGGCCTTAATAAACCTATATATTTATTGATTTATGGAAGGGCCTAATACACCCATATATGATAGATCAAGGGCTCAATGTGTCTAAATGAAAGATCGAGGGTTTAATGCACCAAATGATGAATGATCAGGGGCTCAATGTGTCTAAATAAAAGATCGAGGGCTTAATGCACCAAACAATGAAAGATTAGGGGCCTCAGTATGCTTTTTGCCTATTATTTACTGCTGAACCATAGAATTAAACCTTCATGTTGATGAAAATTTCTTTTAATGCCATTCTGCTATGAAATATTAATTAATTATTGTTGCTGATCTGAATTAATGTTTTATTAATTTGCTGAGTTGGCAATTTTTTTTATTTTAGATTAATTGGTTCACTGCATCAGAGCAATATTCCCCTGCTGAATTTCTTTTTTAAATTGCTAAAATGATGCCATCTAATTAATTGCTTAAAATAAATCTTCAACGCGTTTGGTTTACTTGATGTTTACTGATTGCTGTTACAATTTGTTGTTTGTTATTAGGAAAAAACAATCTTTCCGAAAAGTAGAGATTCGCTCTTTTGGTAAAAAAAAAACTACTTTTCGGATGTAAAAGACAAACAAGATGTCTCTAACCAAACACTTAAAACTCTCATTTTTAAAATGAAAAGGCAACACAGGAAGAGAGAATGGAGTAGCCAAACACATTGTATAACTGGAAACTTAATTAAACATCAGATAATATAGACTTTACCTGTATAATTTTATAATTTATAGGCTATCCTATATTAGCCGGTTAAACGATCTAACTTAATTTATAGAATGAAACATATATAACGTAGGGGTTAAATGCATCATTGGTCATTGAACTTGCATGATTGTCTCAAAATGGCCACTCAATTTCAATTTGTCTCAATAAAATCACTCAACTTTGAGTTTTGTCTCAATTAGTTCAACCCGTCGATTTTAGTGGTTGAAACGCATCGAAATAATGACATGGATTATACGTCAACATGAGTTAACTCAAATCTCTGACCGAAGCGAAATGTGACAGCCCTGTGTCCGGTATTTTTATGAAAAAAACTAAATTTTATTTATTTTTTCGTAAAAATAATCGACACGGGATAGTCATGTGACCATACGTGGATGCCATGTGTCATTTTGGTTAGAAATCTGAATTGTCTCATATTAATGTATCACTTATGTCATCATTTCAGTGTTTTTTAATCACTGAAATCGTCAGAGTGACCTAATTGAGACAAAACTCAAAGCTGAGTGATTTTATTGAGACAAATTGAAGTTGAGTGACCATTTTGAGATAACCATGTAAGTTTAGTGACCAATGGTGCATTTAACCCATATAACGAGTATAAACTTAATTATGGTAGACAACCGAAGTGAGCATATCTCAATTGGCACACCTCTAAACCAAACAATCTTAACTTTTAGGACAACCATAGTTCGACACACAATGACCATGTTACTCAATTATTTTTTATCTACCTATTTATGCCGACTATAATATTTAAAAATCTAAAAAAATAGACAGAATCATAAAAAAAGTTAACAGTTACAAAGAATAAAGACCTTATAATTATAATTCAAGTTAATGAATTATTATATTAGATAAAAATGAGTTTACTAATAAATTATTTACTTTTTCTTACCTTTATTTCACAAATGTGTTTTACCTTTTTATTTTTCTCAATGCAATTGTAGTAAATAAAGTTGAACTCCAATCAAGGTTGTAAAAAACATTAAGCGTTAGTTGGGTGGACAAACCTTTGAGGATAAATCCGAAATTAATTGAGAATTTAATAAGAGATTAATCGAATTTGAATTTTAGTATTTTTTATTTGTTAATCAACAATTGTTTATATAAATTAACTAAAATATACTCTTACCAAAAAAAAAAAAAATTAACTAAAATATATAAACTATTTAAAAATAATAATATAAAATTATTTAATAAAGAAAAACACATATTTATAACACATATATAAAAAATATATACAAATATCAATATTTCAACAACAATATCATTGAAACAACTCAAACAAATAAAATATAATGTTCACAAATGATATAATTAACCGAAACAATGTTTTTAAAGTCTTCAACCATATCATGAAAGCAAGTAGAGAACACAATTAAATTAAAATATCTAAAAATAATAAACATAATTCACAAATAAGGTACGATAATGTTTATGAGTGAATTATAATAAGTAAAAAAAGAATTGATAATAAAAAATATTTTTCTTTTCATCGTCGCTTGGGCAGTACTCAAACAGCTAAAAAGAACCAAAAACAAAGTAATAAAAAAATTCAAATGAATTCTCAATTTCGAACATCTAAACGGGCTCGCGATCGAAAGAAACTGTAAAATTTGATTTAGATGAGACAAGAAAATCTAACTCACAACTCACTACAGGGAACAATATTTAATTAATTGTCTCACTAATGCAGCTTCCTTTATACTTTAATATAATTTCAAATCAGCAAATCTCATTAATTAATTTTCCTATTGTTTAAAAAGTGTCACATGACATGGCAGAAACCGCGTTTTGTAATTAATAAATAATTATTATTTTTTGAATGAAGGTTGAGGACAGAAGGATCAAGGCACAAATAATAATAATAATAATAATAATAATAATAATAGAGGATAATGTTTAGAGGTTTATAGATAGGGGCAATTTTACTTTTATTGTCTAAAACGGTGTAATATTACTCTTGGTATTGGCAGCTGTAGACATCGAGTCGGAGGACCTATGACGAAAACCTGTAACAAAGCGGTCGAAGCGGTTGGTTCCAAAAAAATTTAAAAAAAAAAAAGAAAAAAAGGGAGAAGAAAAATATATAATAAGAAAGAGAAAGAAAGGAAAAGTCAACGGAAATCGCGGTCGTCAAGCGGACGGCTCGCGAGCGCTCAGCGACGTGGTGCGAGCGCCTAGCGGCAGCCGACGTGTGTCCTACGACAGTTGGATGCACGCCGGCAGCGCGGGGCGTGCGCTCGACGTCCGCGGGGCGCGCACGTCCGGCGGCGCGCGCTCGATGACCGTTGGACGCGCGCGCCCGATAGCGCGGGCGCACGCCCGACGGCCGCTGGACGCGCACGCCCGGCAGCCGTCGGGCGAACGCCAACATCAGTTGGGCGCGCGCGCCCAACTGAGGTTGGGCGTACGCCCAACCTGTTTTGGGCGGCGCCCAATCTTAGTCGGGCGTCACCCAAAATTTTCCGGGACCCGTTGCCTATTTAAGGCACGGATCCCCATGCATTTGAGGGGAGGATTTTTTGGAGAGCTTTCTCACTCTAGACATTTTTAGAGAGAGAGTGAAATTTTTTGAGAAAAATATTTTTTTTCTCAAAAAGTCCGAATTTCCCAAAAGTTAAATTTTTTACTAAAAAGACGAAAAACACAAAAATCACAACTCGTGAAATCGACCGACTTCGACTGTCAGATACCGATCTTGAGGTATTATCCGAGGACTAGACTCGTTTTATTTTATTTAATTTATTTCCTTTATTTATTTATTTTTATGTTATAATTTTATTTATTTAGTTATTTATTTATTTATCACGTTTTACTTAATTTTTCGTATTTATTTAATTTTCGTCCCGTATTAGATAAACGTTCGGTTTTGTTTTAAAATAAAAGCCTCGTTTTAATATCCCAATACGAACCGTGATCCGATTCAAAGGTAGTTCGGGTATTAAAAACGTTGTAATTATAAGTTTTAAAAATATTTCAAAATAACGTTTTAAAATAAAAACGTCGTTTTAGGAACCTCCGTTATAGACTATGATCCATTTTTGGTAGTTCGGAAGTCCAAAACGATAGAATAGATCTAATCTAAAGCTTTTGAATAAATCTGGAAAGTTGTGGACTGTTTCTGTAATTTTACGTTTTCTGTCACTAATAGCTGTTTACCGACTAAAGCTGCTGGAACCTTAAATACCCATTTTTTTGAGTCTTTTTCTTATCTTTTTGACATTTCTTCTTAAGTATATCTCTATTTAATTATGTAAAATACTTGATAAATATATTTTTGATTTATATAATTATTATCTACATACTATATGTATATTTATGTTATGTTAGAAATTTAATTTATATTGATTTGGTTTTGTGAATTATATAAGTATATATGTATAGTTTTTGTGACTTTTGGGATGATTAATTGGTTTTTGGGTTATGATGTAAATATGGTTTTTGAATCAAGGGTTATTTTCTTATTTGAGAAATTGCATCTTTTTTACATGTTTTGATTATAATATATCATACTTAGTGTTATTTTCATTATTATACATATACTTAGCTATACTATATGGTATTCTTTGCTTGGTTTTCAAAGTTATATGTATATCATTATGTTTATCTAAAAATATATATATATGTATATATGTACATATTCTTCCTTATTCTTTTTGGCATTTGGGGGCATGGTTTTAAATTGGTTTTAAATTGAGGAATTTTGGTTTAGTTAGTTTATTGTTGTTCTTATGATAATGTTAAAGGTTAATTGAGTGAAAAGGGGAAAATAAAATCACAAAAAGAGAGTTTAATTTGCTTATTTAAACTTAAAGTTTTCTAGATATTCCTAAAGTGTAAATAACGTTTTCTTGACATTTTTAAACCATTTCTTAAAACATCACGTTTTAAAACCTTAATTCGTTCCAACGACGGATTAAGCGAACCTTGTAATTAAAATTGCTTTTAATTGTAAATAATAGAGTTTTTGAATTATTTTTCTAACTAAATGGTTTTTGAACAAGATAAATTGACTTGTATGCTTAATCACGTTTTCTTGTTAAAACCTTTATCTCAACGTTTTCAAACGCTCGAGTCGTTCCAACGGCGATTCGAGTGAATGTCATTAAACGGGGTTTTGAAACGTACCCAAATCGTTCCAACGGCGATTAAGGTACGAACCATGTAAATAAACTCATTTTTGGGAGGTGAGTTTAGTTTAGAGTTAGTGTGTAATACGAAGCATAAATCACATTGTAAACAAATCAACTCTTTCTTCTCCCCCCTCTCTCTCCTATGTATTTTGAACTGATGTAAATGGGTGATTCTTTACCAAAATGGCTTTCAATAATATATGCTCAAAACGGTTTTCAAAACGAGAAAGAAAAGGTTTCAAATGAATTTTAAACTTAAAGAAATATGCGATTAGTCCGTTATCGCCTAACACGCTGAGTAGGAGGCCGGTGGTTCATAACCGGGCGATGTCGGGATGCCTAGTAGCCTTTCTCCGGAAAGGAGCTAGCCTTCTCGGCTCGTACCTAAGTTTCCCGAACCCTCACCGGTCTCCCGTAAGGGATCGGTGTTCATTTTTCCATTCATAGGTGGCGACTCTTCCATACTCCGAGCTCCGGTCCTGCCGAGCAGCTTGATTCCACGATTGGTTGCTTTCGGTGCCAATCACCGCTTACGTCGCCATGAGGTGTCCACCCCCCGGTCCGCCCGGGAGATTAGGCCGCGGCACCTTGTCTAACAGCAGCCAAGAGTAATTTTTTTAATAATAGAATTGAAGACTAATATTTTTCATTCTGTGAAATATTTGAATTGTTTTCGTCCAACTCGTACAATATATTTTTAATTTTTTTCACGTTTAATCATATGTTTGTGATATATTAATAATAAGTGATAAAATGACGTACATGTGAAGTGTAGATGATAAGATTTATGACCGGTAATATAATTTGATGAATAATTTTTCCAATTGACCAAACTTGTTAATGTTAAGGGTAAAATTGCTCTTGGCTGCCAACGTTAACGTTATAGATAAAATTACTCCTAGGTATAAACTTTAGGGTATTTTTGCACCTTATTCCTAATAATAATAATAATAATAATAAGAGATAATTTCAAAGAATATGATTGAGTTTTTCGTCCATTTGTAAAACTAAAAACTTTTAAGTTGACATAGTGAATTTGATCGTTCATGACTTACAATACAAAATTTCAAAAATTAAATTTGTTTAGTACCATTCTTAACATGGAATCATATATTTTTTGTTTTCCAAAATTATTATTTTTTGGAATTTCTCTCTTTAACTAAGCAACACGTAAACGACCTCAAACTAAAAAGTTGAAAAATTAAAGTTGATGGAATATTGCTAAGTGATTAAATTGTTTTAGGATTACTCTATTAGAATAAATCCATATTTATTAGGTGTGAGTAGGTGTCAATATGGGTCACGACCCGCGTAACCCACAACTTAAACTGATGACTTGTGGAGAATTTCCGATTAACTTCCGTCTCTGTGGGGGCATCGTTGGGTTCGACGGGGGGAAGCTCCGATGCCAAAGTCAGTAAGGAAGAACAAGAGAGCAAACTGAATTAAAAGGTAAGTGAATGTGTACCTTGATAGCCTGAGACATAGGCTATATATAGTCATGAAGTTGTAACTTTCAGTAACTAGAAAGTCTCCATTAATATCCCATTAATGGCGGTTACTGGTTACCTTTAAGTTGGCGGTTAGCTAATTGATAGCTCATTAATGGTCTTTATTGTCGGGTCGGCCCAGCCGTTCTAATGGCGGATTGAGTGTTTATGGAGATTCACCTCACAGGTTCGCCCGCGGGTCTCTTTTGGTGAGTCATTTGTGATCCGCCCGTCGGATCTCTTTGTTTCAATACGCCGTGGTATTCCCGTATCAGGTGACCAACACGTGGCGTTCTTAGGCGAATATCTCTTTTGATCCTTGGGATAATATCACAATATTATCAGAAGCCCCCCCAAAGTTCCCTTAAAGTCCTTTAGGGCTTTTGAGCTTCTTTGCGCGCCGTCATGATTACTTGCATTAATGTTAACTCTGTTCGATGCCAATCGTGGGGTGACACGTGTGGCAGGCGCACCGCCCGAGGAGAGAGAAGACGCCTTCTTCATTTTTCCTTTTCTCTTTCTTCCTCATTCGTTCTTCTTCTCCATTTTCTTTTGCGCCTTCTTCGTAGAGCTTCTTCGGAGTTTCAGAATCCTTTAAGCTTTTATTTTTCATGTAAGTTCATCTTTTCGTTTTATATATTGTGTTTTTGAATGTTTAGAAGCTCTTCTTCATCCTCCGGGTCAACCTCTGAACTTTTTAATTTGACCTCTCCCTCTGAAATTGTAATTAGTTAGACCTCTTCTTCGTCGGAAAATTCTCTTTCCTCCGAAGGTACGGTTAACTCCGATTTAGCTGAGTTGCTCGACTCGGCGTGTAATCTCGGTCGAACTCGTTTAGGTAGTAGTAGTCAAAACCTTTCTGTTCCTATCACCGGTATTGCTCCGGCCATAGATTCTAGGCGATTTTCCAGGATGGTGGCCTCTTCTTCCGCTCCGCCCAGGAAAAAGGCACCTCGTGCGGAGTCTACCTCCTCTCGCATGAGTGCCGCGGATCTAGCAGATCTGGCGAGTAGATTCCCATGGATAAATAACTACGAGACCCAACTGGCGGATGCTCATCAACGACCCGCCTGTCCGCCAAGCGGATTCTTGTCTGTGTACTATAGTCACGTAGAAAGAGGATTCCGACTGCCTCTTCCCAAGATGATGGCGGACATCCTCGCTTACTTCGACATTACCGTTAGCCAATTACATCCAAATGGTTGGTTAGATATTGCTTTAGATTGTTACCTTGCCTCGAACTTAGGGGTAATATACACTCCTCGTATCTTTCGAGCTTTTCATAAACCGTCGAAGCGAAAGTCCGAGTCTTTCCTCACCTTTGCAAAGTTTGGAGTGTATTCGCCATTTAGTGGCAAAATGTCCAACGTCCATTGTTGGGACGAAAAATTCTTCTACGTAAAGATAAACGAGGGCGAATCTCTAGGCTTCCCAACATACTGGAATCCCAAACCTTTGACCATGGCGGGTGATATGCGTATATTAACGAATAGTGATGAGGTAGTGGCGGAGCTCATGAAGAGTGTCAAGGCAGATGCATGGACATACGCTGACGCCTTAGACTTCATGATGAATGATATTCCCCTGATTCGCCGAGAAGGGGACAAGTTTATTTACTCGAAGATTGCCCAGTTTGATCAAGGTAACTTTGTGTTTTCTTTGAACCTTGATCGCTTTATTGTTCTCTTTGGCAGGGGTTTATCTAAGGCCAATCACGCTCTTGCAGAGAAGCGCAGGAAGTTGAAGGAAGATGAGGCTCGCAAGAAAGAGCAGGCGACAGATCCCCAAAAGGGTGCAGGGAAGCGCCTGGCGGATACAACGGTCAATCCGCCTCTGAAAAGGAGGAAGCCTGCAGCTTCTGGCGGGCAAAAGTTTATGGCGGATGCCATGAAATCCGCCGCGTCTTCGGTGGAGGGGGAATAGGCAAGTTGTTCTTGCTTTAATCTTTTTACCATACTTTGGATCTAAGTTTTGATTATCTCATCTTTATGTAGACGGCGAAGCCGGACCTAGGCGGTTACTGGTTCGCCAAGTATGGTACCAGGGGATCTTTAAGAAATGAATCTGTTATTAATGACCTGGACGAGGCTCTAGGTCAGTTGGGCGAAGTACAGAAGAACCAAAATCAGGTCCCAGGATCAGCCCATGTTCAAATGGGAAAGATTGAGCTTCTAACGGTTAGTTCCTTCTGGCCTTTGGCTATAAGTGATCCCTTTTTGATAGCTTTTGAATGAACCGTTTCGTCTTAATAGATGTATACTCGCTTACGCGCCATGGAAGCGGAGCTCCTTCAAGGTGTAGCAGACAAGGCTACTATAGAAAAGTTGGAGAAAGAAGTCGCTGATGCCAACGCGAAAGCTGCATCCGCCATTGCCCTCAAGGATGCCGAGATCGAAAAGCTAAAGGAGAAGATTGAAGCAGATGCTAAGGAGCATGAGGATGCTTTAGGAGATGCAGAGTACATGGCTGGGGAGCAAGCTTTCTATTATGGCGAGCTGATCATGGCGTATTTCCAGCTGGCGCATCCCGAGATTGATTTTACAGATCCGCAGTTCGCCGTTCCGGAACCAGATGATGTTTTCAAATATAACAAAATCCCGGAGATCAAGGACTACCTTCACGATTACGTTCGAAAATGGATGAAGGGACCCGTCGAAGAAAGCAAGCCTTCCACCAATGTCAAACTAGTGGACCTTGAGGAAGTACCTCCAAAGGCGGGTGAGGAGCTGATAACCGATGGCACCCTTCTTCCTGAAGGTACACCTTCTGTGGAAAAGGAAGTCTCCTTGGTGGGCGTATCTGGAGCTGTTGAGAAGGTAGCTTCTCAAGCAGGTGCCTCAGGCGAGAAGAATGCTAAGGAGAATGCTCCTGTTAATGTTTAGTTTTGTTGTTTGTAAAACTTAAGTACATTTGTTTAATCCTTACGGTTGCTATTTATTTTACCTTTACGTTTGCGTAAGTAAATATATAAGCTTTTAGGATTCATTCTGGAGTAGGTGGCCAGCCATACTCCATTGCGCGAACCTTTGTGAAGGTTTGGAGCTGTTTTATTCCTTCAGAGGAAGTAAAGCTGCCTTTAAGGATCAACTTGCTACCTATCTTTGAGGTGAAGCGATCCGCCTTTAGGACTTGTGAACCCTTCTTTGGGAGGGTATAAAAGAGTGTAAAGACCTTGCGTCCAAGGAATGTTTTAACTCTATCTCGAATGGTGATCATCTAAAGATGGATCCGCCCATGAGATTGTTCTCCTATCTTTGAGGAGAAAAAGTAGCTATATAATAGCAGTACTTTTTAGTGTGGAAAGCGTTGCATGCCCCCCTTCTTTTTGAGACTGGAATATTTATATTGCTACAAGAAAATACTTAAAAAGAATATGGACAATAAAACAATTGCTTTTTATTGATAGAAGATATGCTTTATTACAGCAAGCGGGTCTCATAAGTGAGCCTCATTAAAACCTTCAATAAGAAAAACCTCATGGGAAAAAAGCTTATTAAAGGAAAAAGAGTACTCAAGACCTTGTTTACATTCTATTTTCTGGCGAAGTATTTGCGGAGATTTTGGAGATTCCAAGTGCGCGGCAATGTATTTCCTTCCATGTCTTGAATCTTAAATGTGGCGAACCCAATCTTGTCCACTATTCGATATGGACCTATCCAGGTGAGCCCTAGCTTGCCCTTCCCTTCTCTGGATTGGATTTTGTCGGCCTTGCAGAGCACGAGATCTCCCACATTCAGGTCTACAAGTTTGGCGTTTTTGTCATGATAAGCTGCGATCCGCTGCTTGTACGCCGTCATACGTATATATGCCTTGTCTCTTCTATCCTCCACTTGATCAAGACTTTCTTTCAGTCTCTGACTGTTTTCATCCTCACAATAGAATGCAACTCTGTCACTTGGAACCAATATCTCGACTGGGACTACAGCTTCCACGCCATGAGAGAGGGCGAATGGGGTTTCGCCTGTGGCCGTTCGAGGAGTAGTACGATACGCCCATAACACGCTTGTTAATTGATCCGCCCATTTCTTATCATGCTCACCCAGTCTTTTCTTTATTCCCTTTACGATTGTCCGATTCGTGACTTCGGTCATACCGTTGGATTGTGGGTAATATACAGAGGCGAATCTGTTTAGAATGCCCAATTTTTCACAAAAAGCTTTGAACTCACCACAGTTGAATTGCGTTCCATTATCGGTGATGATTGTGTGTGGAACTCCGTATCTTCCCACAATATTATCTTTGACGAACTCCACCATTCGTTCAGCATTGATGGAGGAGACTGCTTCAGCCTCTACCCATTTAGTGAAATGGTCTACTGCCACTACCACGTACTTCCTCTGTCTACGAGTAGGAGGAAATGGTCCAACAATGTCAATTCTCCAGACAGCAAAGGGTCGACCTTCGATGATGGGCCTCTGGAGATGTTTGGCGGTATGAGATTCATTCGCATGAATCTGACAATTATGGCAAGATTCCACCAGTTTCTGTGCATCAAGTTCCGCTGTGGGCCAATAAAATCCTGCTAGCCTAGACTTCTTCAAGATGGAAGCGGATGCCTCATGGGCTCCACATGTTCCCTCGTGCAGCTCCTTTAGAACCTGTTGCCCCTCTTCTGGCAAAATGCATTTTAACCAAGGGTGGCTAAAAGATTTTCTGTAGAGGCAATCATTTATCATGGAGAAGTAGGCCGCTTTCCTGACTATCCGCCGAGCTTCCTCCTTGTCCGTAGGTAGTGCTCCATCTAACAGATACTGGCGGATGACCGACCTCCAATCACCTTCTACTGTTGTGAGTAAGGATACTTCCTCTGAGGCGAAGGCCGGAGCTGCTTTAACTTCGAATGGACATTGTGGATCCGTCCAGTTCTCCTTGCTGGAAGCCATTTTAGCTAGATGATCCGCTTCAGTGTTTGATCCGCGAGGTACATGGATCAACTCCCATTTAGTTTCTTTGGCTTCAAGGTGATCCAGCAATTTTTTAACTTCCGCAACGTATTTGGCCAAAACGTCATCCTTTACCTCGTAATTCTTGATCACTTGGTTGACCATCAACTTGGAGTCACTATAGATTACGATCCGCTCGGGAGTGATTTCTTTCAGCAGGCGCAGTCCCAATATTAAGGCCTCGTACTCCGCCGCATTGTTGGTTGCAATAAAATCCAATCTTGCTGCGTACCGTAGTTTTATATATTGGGGACCTGTGATTACGATGCCTATACCAGCTCCTTCTGCCGAGGAGGCTCCATCTGTATACATCGTCCATTCTTCGACTTGAGATTTAGGGAGATTCATCCCCTCTTCAGTGAATTCATTCACAAACTCTGCAAAGACTTGGCTTTTTAAGGCTGATCTGCTTTCGTATCGTACATCAAATTCTCCAAGGCGGATTGCCCACTCCATCAATCTCCCTGAAGTTTCTGGTTTTTGCAATACCTTCCTCATGGGTATATTTGTTCGGACTATGACAGTATGAGCCTGGAAGTATGGCATAAGGCGGATTGCTGTGATGATAACGGCCAGAGCCATTTTATCGAGTTTGGAATATCGGGTTTTAGCATCCTTTAACACTTTGCTCACGTAATAGATTGGATACTGCTGGCCATCCTCTTCCCTTATCATGACCGTGCAGACAGCTTTATCTGTGACCGAGACATACATATAAAGATTCTCACCTTTTAAGGGCCGACTCATCATGGGCGGTTCTGTAAAAAACCTTTTGATTCCCTCGAAGGCTTTTTCGCAATCCTCATTCCATTCGAACGCCTTTTGCTTCTTAATCACCTCATAGAAGGGCTGGCATCTACGGGCTGAACATGAGATAAACCTGCCCAAGGCTACGATCCGCCCGTTAAGGCGTTGCACTTCCCTGATATTCCGTGGCACTTGCATCTCCATGACGGCTTTGATCTTGTCAGGGTTTGGGCTCACTCCCTTCTGGCTAATTATGAATCCCAAGAACTTTCCATACGTTGCACCAAAGGTACATTTTTCCGGGTTCAGTTTAATGTTGTGACGTCGGAGTACGCCCAGTACCTCCCTTACATCATCTGCATGCTTTTCCACAGTGGTACTCTTGATGATCATGTCATCTACATAGACGGAGTAGTTATCACCTTTGCTTTCCGCGAATATTTTGTTCATCATCCGTTGATAGGTTGCACCTGCGTTCTTAAGCCCAAAGGGCATGACTTTGAAGCAATAAGTGGCTTGGTGAGTCACGAACGAGGTCTTTATTCTATCTGAAGGCTCCATTGGGATTTGGTGATAACTCGACTTTACGTCAGTGAAGGAGTACATAGCGTGTCCCGCGGTTCCATCTACGAGGATATCAATACACGGCAAAGGGTAGTTGTCTTTTGGACAGGCTTTGTTGAGATCTGTAAAGTCAATACACATACGGTATGATCCGCCCGCTTTCTTGACTAGAACTACATTCGCCAGCCATTGTGTATAAAGTACCTCTTCAATGGCATCCGCCCGCTGGAGTTTGGTGATTTCTTCTTCTATCACTTTCTGCCTTTCAAGACCATGGTTTCTTCGTTTTTGGGCTACCGGAACCGCGTCTTTGTCGATGTTGAGTTTGTGAGTGATCACATCTGGACTAATCCCGGGGAGGATCTCATCTTTTCATGCAAAGACGTCTTCCGCCTCATGGAGAACCTTGGTGATTGCTTCTTTAATTTCTCCCTTGAGCCCTTTAGCCATTCGTACCTGTTTTTCATCCGCCATGAGGTACATCTCTGTTTCGTCCAAGGCCATTGTGACGAGTTCTTCCTCCTCCTCGTCTTTAGACTGGGGGCGGATCATTAAAGATGCCGAATACGTCTCCTGAGATAAGGGCTGCTGCTTCGGAGATAAAGGGTCATCCAAGGATAATATTGTAAGCTAACTGGCCGTCCAGGATAGAAAATTCCAGATCGCCTTTCCAGATTTGATCTTCATCTGTTAACTCGCAATCTAGTGTTACCTGGCCTTTTGTTTGGATGGTATGTCCTGTCACTCCCAGGATGTCTACCACGGTGGTTTCCACTTGGATTGGATCGACCATAAGCTTGGCAAATGCTCCTCTTGTAATGACATTGCATGAACTCCCGGTATCGATCATCACTCTTTTCATCTCCCAGCCTTCCACCATCATAGTAATGACCAAGGCATCCGCATGAGGAGAGATCTCTGGGCCAACATCTGCAAAAGGGCGATTAAGTGATGCCTTGTCAAGAGCAGTGGTTCTTGCCTTTTTCAGTACAGGTTGGTACCCAGGTCCGCCTGCTATGACATTGATGGTCCCCTTTCCTTTCTTCTTCGGATCATCTCTGGATCTATCACCATCTCCCTTCTTGCCATCATTTTGGACGAACCGGCCCAGTTTGCCTCTCTCGATGAGACGTTCTCCATTTGTCATATCTTTTCTAATGTGAATGGAAACCCTTTATTTGATTAAGGATTCCACGCTCACCGCACCAATTGATGACTTGTGGAGAATTTCCGATTAACTTCCGTCTCTGTGGGGGCGTCGTTGGGTTCGACGGGGGGAAGCTCCGATGCCAAAGTCAGTAAGGAAGAACAAGAGAGCAAACTAAATTGACAAAGGGTAAGTGAATGTGTACCTTGATAGCCTGAGACATAGGCTATATATAGTCATGAAGTTGTAACTTTCAGTAACTAGAAAGTCTCCATTAATGTCCCATTAATGGCGGTTACGGGTTACCTTTAAGTTGGCGGTTAGCTAATTGATAGCTCATTAATGGTCTTTATTGCCGAGTCGGCCCAGCCGTTCTAATGGCGGATTGAGTGTTTATGGAGATTCGCCTCACAGGTTCGCCCGCGGGTCTCTTTTGGTGAGTCATTGGTGATCCGCCCGTCGGATCTCTTTGTTTCAATACGCCGTGGTATTCCCGTATCAGGTGACCAACACGTGGCGTTCTTAGGCGAATATCTCTTTTGATCCTTGGGATAATATCACAATGTTATCATAAACTAATTAGGGTTGAGCCTTAATGGGTTTGAGTGATAAACGGGTCAAATGGGTCGACTCACTTAACTCGTTTATGAAACGGGTCGGGTTGCGGATTGACCTGCGAATTAATTGCAACCCGTGTAATTTTAAGCGTGTTGATGGGTCGTGTCGATCCAACCCGAAAACCCATTTAACCCGACCCATATAACTCGTTTAACCCGTATATGCTTGTACATATTAGATATTATTATGGGCAAGATACCACCTGACTTTATTTTAAGATTTTTTTTACTTGTATTTGAGTTTATTTTGATATTTGTTGAATATTATATATTTTAATTAACATTTTAAGTTTATTTATTAGATTTTTGTTATAATGGGTTAATAGGTTGACGAGTCATATAACCCATTTAACAGATTTTGATATATAACTGATTAATGGATCAAACAAGTTATGTTAATTTTTTAGTCACATTTTATCCTTTTACGTAAATGAGTTATCTAGGTCAATCCGTTTCAACCGTTTAATAAACGGGTCGTGTTAGGGTTGATCTAAACGGATCACCTGAGTAGGTCAACACGACCCGTGAACCCATATTGACATCTCTAGGTGTGAGTGGTTTATTTTGTTCCGTCATATCTGCACCAGCGTTGTTAGTGATTATTTTTCCTCTTTTCTGTTTTGTAATGGCTACATAACTTCATTTATTGAATAAAATGAGTCATTCATCCATATTCCGAAGTGCGTTTTTATTCGGTCTTTACAAATATTATCAATTTTTTTATTTTTCTATTGGTATTATAAACGGTAAAATTTACCGTGTAAATTTAAGAGTTATTGGTTTTGCAAACAGACAAGCACTTCAGTACTCAATTTGTAATAAAAAAAAACTACAAATCAACGAAAGCAGGTGATTATTTTTGGAATTAACCATACTGATAATAATAATAAGATAAAAATAAGTTCTCTGATTTTGACCTATTTATAAGGATAGTCTCTGTAATTTAAAAATTTGTAAATAATGGTTCTATACTTTATGAAATTTACAGTTAAAAATTTTAGGTTAGTTAATTTACAAAATTAGACCTTAAATTTTAGATGATTTGTAAATTCAAACTTTTCTAATTGCTTCAAATCGTTTTATTTTAGGATAAATAGTCACTGGGGATGGCAACGGGTAGAATATCCGTAGATAGTGTCAATCTCATACTCTTACCCGTTTATTTTTTAAATTACCCGTCTCGTCCCATTATCCTAACGGATATATTTTTTAATCTCATACTCGTCTAATTTAATTTGGGATACCTTATCCGTTAAAATTCAACGCATAAAATATATGAATGACAAAATGAACAAAACACAATTTTAATAAACTATCCAAAAATTTAATAAACATTCTGAATTATTCAAATTATTAAGAAATTAAACACACTGCAACTAAATAGTTAATTCCCTAAAATGATATATGATGGATGACGGATAGTGGATACCCATAAGGTAATCTCATACCCGTCGCGCAGTGGCGGAACCAGGACCCCGGATGATCCGGAGTTCAAACATATTAGTAAAAAAATTCAAAACGTCAAAAAAAAATCAAAATTAACTGTGTGGTTGACGGTAAATTTTCAAAGTCCAGTCCGTTGGGGCTGGACAAATTTTTTTTAGCCTCCAACACATTAAAACTGTAAAAATATTGTCATTTTTTTTAGAAACTAGCATTGAACTAATAGGAAATTAAACATGTTTACTTTTTTTTAATGGTAAAGACATAATAAAAATGAATATTAAATATGTCTATTTTTTTTAATGGTAAAGACATACATTAAAAATGAATTCAAAAGTGTTATCAAAATAAAAATAAAGAGTCCATTTAAATTAATTAATAATGGTAACATGTTTTTATAATTATTGAAATAAAAATAAATAAAAACTTTTAAAAAAAAATAAGGTTGAAGGAAGTCAAACATAGGACCTCTCAAATAGAAATAGGCATCCTTAACCATCTCATCTACCTTTAAACATTGAAATAAT
The DNA here is from genome assembly GCF_963576675.1 of Euphorbia lathyris. NCBI lineage: Eukaryota > Viridiplantae > Streptophyta > Magnoliopsida > Malpighiales > Euphorbiaceae > Euphorbia > Euphorbia lathyris. Next base: position 2,267,799 of record NC_088917.1, on the reverse strand, counting down.
ACTACATAAAGTCAATATAATTCTTTCCAAAATATTACCAGGCACCATTACTAAATTTTTTTTCTTAATTTTTTTCTCTAATAGTCATTATACGGAATAATTGAGTTTGTAAATTATCCAAAGTATATAACCCTTGTTTGCAAACGTTTAAGCTACGGAAACTGTTTTTTTTTTTTTACAAATCGATCAAACTATATAATTTATTTTTATATTTTTCTTTTTTAATAATAATAATAATATGATTATTTATTTAATTCAATAATGGTATATTTAATTCAATAATGGTATTGTATTTTCTTCTTTCATGCACTATCTTACACTTAATGATATTTTACATATAGGAGTCAGTGATGGCTGTCTCATATTTGCTGGCATTTCACGTTGATTCTCTCTACCCATACTATTGCATATCTTCTATCATTAAAAAAAATAAATAAATAAATAAATAAAAAATATATCAGAAAAATCAAACATTTAACTTGGGAATGTCTAAGTTATTGTATTGTAACTGTGTTATGTCATGATCGTGTTCAGGTACGGTTGGTTCGGATATTTTATGGGTCAAAAGCAAAATAAGAAACCATTGAAAAAACAAAATGGGACAAGGGAAATACAGATTTAGCTATAAAATAGTGTAAATTTAACTTCAATATATTGAAGTCTAAAATTTATAAATTAGTGCATAAAATCATTCTTTATTTGTGCTATATAGAAAATAATAACATATTAAAAATTAAGTTTTGTAATATGATTTAATTGTAATTTTATATTCAGATATGATTTGCATGTAAATAACCCATAATTATATGTGAAACTGGTTAGACCCGATCCGACCCAATCTATGAACATGTTTAATTTCACATGACTATATGTAATATAAATACAATAAAAATGATTATCGTATCAAAATCATCGTATAGATAACTTAAATTTGTAAATCGTGTCAGCACTAATCGAACTCTCATGCAAATGGACGACAAAAAAATGCAGATGCAAAATGGCTAACCAGTTGATAATCATTTTGCTAATGTGTTTGTATAAATTTATATGTTGTACAGTGAAATGTATCTTTGAACCTGTGTTAAGATTTTATCTATTACAGTTTAATCCGGAAGACGAGCAATGTTCTCGTTCATTCGTTCAGTTTATCATCGGTCTTCCTATATTTAATAATTGAGCATCAGGTCCTCCAACTCCTCCGGAATCCGAATAATCCTCAGGTACAGGTATATTTAACTCGGAACAAACCAACTGGATGATTTTTCTTGTAGTAGTTCCAAATGACATTTTGTTCACTGTTACTGCAATGGCAAATCTATTCTTAATGTCACAAAACCCCGTGGATCCACCCATACCGGAGTGTCCAAAGCCGACAAGCGATCCATTTGAACTCGTTCTCCTGAATCCTAGTCCGAATTTTCCATTCGGGATGGTGAAATTTTTGAACTCGCCAATGCCCATAAACGCGTCGTGAATTCTAGGATTATCGAACATCTTCTTTCCTCCAGCGTCGCCGTCGATGTCAGGTGTACTATTTGTGCCTGTGCTACTAATACTGCCAGTAGTAGTAAGCCTAGTGTAACCATTTAGGCCGTTATCACCACCATCTTCACCACCACCGTTCTTCTTCCTCTGGGAATCGTGATCGTTAGGTCTGTTCTTTGATGAAGCATCTTTTTCGTTACTTTTGCATTTTCGCTTTTTAGAGGGGGGCTTATGGGAAGGAAATTTCGGAATGCGAGGGTGACTACCGAGGAGTGGCTGGGATGAAGAGGAATGTGGCGGCGGAACCAATCCTGTATCGGCCAGGGCTGCGTAGTAACGTGCAAGAGCACGGGCTGAGCAATGTCCGTTAGCAGCAGGTATGATTGAACGGCGAACAAACAGCATGTTAAATATAGCAGGTAAGGTCATTGCTAGTTGAGAAATGTTGCTTGGCTGGAACGAAGATGGCAGGTCTGGTCGATCGCCTAACTGCGAGAGATTGCTGAGATCGTTCACATCTATCGTCAGAGTCGCTAGCCGTGATTCCACTCCTGCAGCAGAATTATGAAAGCATTATATATCTTTGAACCCAGGAGCATTTAAATTTAGGGTAAATTCCAAAAAGAAAGTACACTGAGAGGTTTCTTGCTTATGATTTTTTAGTTTGACACAGTAAAAATGGTCGTTAACAACCTTAAAATGAAAATTTCCAAGAATTAAAGTTAGTTTAATCATCTTTATTTCTTGGAAATTTTCATTTAGGCGGTTTTTGGTGAGGAGAGATAAAGTGAATGTTTAGAGACAGAAACATGATTTTGGAAAATAAATAATGCAGTTCCGCAGTAAATGTGATACTAAACAGCTTTATTCTTGAAAATTTTCATTTTGAGATCATCAAAAGTTATTTTTACAAGGTCAAACTAAAAGATCCCCGTTTTTAGCACAACGAGCAACCTCAATCATTTCTTGATCGAAAAAAACACCACAGGCATGCATTTGACAGTTCGTGTAACTACAGAGGTTATTTTTTGGAATTTACCCTTAAATTTATTTATTAAATCATAGATAGATAGATAAACAAAAACAAGATCATTTGGGTTCACAAAATTGAGTAGCTGTTGAAAATTCAAAATTTAGACTTGGTAAGAGGTGTCAAAATGGGTAACGGACCCGTTTAACCCGCAGTTAAACCAAAATTTGGTTTACATTCTTCGATTTTTTAAAATTTGGCCCCTATACTTTAGTTGTTTTGTAAAATTTGGCTCTCGACAGATAGTTCAATTTGCAGTGTATTACACAATGAAAAGTCAATGTGTAATATACAGCTAACAGAGCCACAAATCAAGGGTAAAATCTAATGAAAAATCAAAGTACATGGGCCAAACGTTCAAATATTAAAGTACATGGGCCAATACCACAAATTATGCCAAGTACAACAGCTAAATTTTACTTTAAATTTGGCCCCTATACTTAATTTTTTTGTAAAATTTGGCTCTACAGATAGTTCAGAATAATTTGACCACTTATTTGTGTGTGCAATATACAGCTAACAGAACCACAAATCAAGGGCCAATCGGATTAAATGCACCATTGATCACTGAACTGTATGGTTGTCACAAAATGGTCACTCAACTTCAATATAAAATCATTCAACTTTGAAGTTTGTCTTAGTAAAGTCAAAAGCAAAAAGATATCGGAAATATGATGTGGCTTCCACGTCAACACTAGTCAAGTTTCACCACTGAACCAAAATGACACGTGGCTGCCCCCTAGCTGCACGTGCTGTTTCGGTCAGCTAGGTGGCAGCCACATGTCATCTAGGTGGCAGCCACATGTCATCTAAGTGGCACCCACATGTCATTTCGGTCAGCTAGAGTAACTTTATTGAAACAAATTGGAATTGAGTAACTATTTTGAGACAACCATGAAAGTTCAGTAACCAACGGTGCATTTAAGACGAGTCAAATCTACTAAAACATTAAAGTACATGGGCCAAACATAAAAAATATTAAAGTAAAGGGGCCAATTTCACAAATTATGCCGAGTACAACGGCTAAATTTTAGTTTTTTTTCTGAGATTAATGTGATGTATACCTGGAGGGATTCCAATGTAGAGCTCGCCATCAATTTTGAGGGGCTTAATGATTACCTCTTCAAGGATCTCCTGAAACTTCTTACCAGATGCATGCTGTTTCATATAACCACATTATAAACACGGAATAAGTAAAGACTCCGGTAAAAAGCATCGCTAATTAATCGTGCATAGATGTGTCAAAACGGGTTATCGTATCATAATCGTCGTGTTAAGTGATCTACATGATTATATATTGTTACAGTAATAATTAGATGTAGTTAGTAGTTAGCATTTAAGGAAGTAGTTGGGAATAAAGTAGTTGGGAATTAATTGCTTGGTTTGTATATAAATACTTGTAATACCTTTGAGTTAATATAACAAAAACATTCTTTCAAATAACCCTTGTGTGGTTACATGGTATCAGAGCATTTTTGGCTTTAGTAAATCAGGTCTCTGAGTTTGAACTGGTTACGGTGGTCCGGGTTGGAAGTCGAGTTTTCCAACATCTCCGTTTATCTCACCGCCCCCTCCATCGGATTCCCCTGCCGCCGATCTGCCGAGTCGCAACTTTTCGGCAGCCAGAAGAGTCGCGCGTAGGGCTCACGCGCCGCCTCGTCTTCCGACGCGCCGCCCACTCGCCGGCGCGTGAGGGCGTGTGGCTGCTCCGTTCGCCGCCGTTCTTCCTCTCCCAGCCTCGCCTCTGAAATTCCGGTCAGTCTGTGTGGTCAGTTTCTGGTTGTGGTAATTCCGGTCAGTCTCCTTCCTTGTGGTAACTCCGGCTTGTGTTCGGTTAGACCCATATTTCTGATCTGATATCTTTTCTTTTCAATTAAGGTTGACAATATTTGCTCTACTTTATCTTGGTTAACAGTAGTGCATTTACTGTTAATTGAATTTTTGTGGTAATTGTCATTTGCTTGGATTGACAATGACTGAGGAAAATAATAAGAAAGTCATGACTGAAATTACTGTTGGTACCACTCGAATTACGGATAGAAAATTGACTGGAGTTAAGGATTACACTCAGTGGAAACGTACTATTACTCAGTACATTAATAGTGTCGATTTGGGGGATCATTTGAGTAATAATCCTCCACCTAGAGATGAGCAAGGAAGTAGGAAGAAATGGATGATGGTAGACTATAAACTTTTTAATCTGATTCAGAATACTTTGGACTCTACTATTGATGACATTGTGACTCATTGTGATACTGTCAAAGAAATGTGGGAATACTTAGAGTCTATGTATGCTAGTAAACAAGACTTGACTCATATTCATAACTTGCTGTCTTCATATTATCGTCCTCAGAGAAAGGGTCGCACCTTCTTTCAGTATTATAATGAATGTAAGCAGATTTGTGAGGAGAAGCGAACTCGTTTTCCTATGACATCCGATGTTAAGCAGATGCAAGAGGATGATGATCGTATATTTGTTCTTGGATTTCTAGAGGGTCTTGGTCCTGAATTTGAGATAGCACGCAGCCAGATATTGACCAGTGGGACACTTCCCTCCTTTGCTGACCTCTATGGTCGACTTCTTCCCGTGTGTAGGGATATTGAAAAGACGTCTGATGTGGTGTCTCAAGAGACAATGGCTCTCGTGAGCAATGCGACACATGGAGTTCAAAGTGGTCCTCAGAATTCCACTACTCACCGTATCTCTCAAAGTGGTCCTCAAGTATGCCATCATTGCGGCAAAGAAGGACACATTAAGAAGAATTGTTGGAAGCTTCATGGTCGGCCTCAGAAAAGTAACAATCGGAAGTTTGCTCACATTGCTGCTGGTGATGGTATCCTACCATCCCCTCAATCTTCGTCTTCTACTCCTACTGCCACTATCTCTGTTGATGAATATGCTCGACTTCAGCAGCTGTCTCTTGATCATGGTGCCTCCCAGTCCATTACTACTGCGTTGGCTGATACAGGTAATCGGGCTGCTTGTCTCTCCACCTCATCCCGTAATTGGGTTATTGATTCTTCTTTTGATACTAATGTCAATCTGCCATCTGTTACTTTAGCTAATGGAGCCACCGCTCCTGTAAATGGTCATGGAACTGCTCAACCTACCTCCAAAATCTCTTTATCCTCTGTTTTATGTCTTTCTCAATTCCCTTTTAATCTGTTATCTGTTAGTCAACTCACCAAAGCCCTTAATTGTTGTGTTGTTTTCTTTCCAAATTATTGCCTTTTTCAGGATCTTGGGACGAAACAGAATATTGGTAGAGGGAAACTGGTGAATGGGTTGTATGTTCTTGACTCCACTGAAGCGGTGCCAAGACCAATTGCCTGTACAAGCTCCTCTTTGTTGCAGCTTCATTGTCAGTTTGGTCATCCATCTCTTCCTGTCTTGCAGAAAATGTGTCCGAGTCTTCCAAGGAACTCTATTTTGGAGTGTGAAGCATGTCAGTTTGCTAAACACCATCGAGTCCCATATTCTCCTCGAATAAATAAACGTGTTGAGTCTGTCTTTGATTTAGTTCACACTGATGTGTGGGGTCCTTGCCCTATTGTTTCTAAACTTGGTTATCGTTATTTTGTGACTTTTGTGGATGATTTTTCTCGAGTTACATGGCTTTATCATTTGAAGCACCGTTCAGATTTATTTACTGTTTTTTGTGCTTTTCATGCTGAGATTAAAACTCAATTTAATAAAAATATCTGTATTTTGCGAAGTGACAATGCCAAAGAATACTTATCCAGTACTTTTCAGTCGTACCTTTCACAACATGGTATTATTCATCAAACGTCATGTGTTGTTACCCCACAACAGAATGGTGTAGCTGAAAGGAAGAATCGTCATTTACTTGAAGTCACTCGGGCTATCATGTTCCAAATGCAAGTCCCGAAAGTTTTTTGGGCAGATGCTGTTTCCACTGCCTGTTACCTCATCAATCGTATGCCTTCCGCTGTTCTGCAGGGTCAGATTCCATACTCTATCCTGTTTCCTTCTCAATCTTTATTTTCTCTTGCCCCTCGTATTTTTGGGTGTACTTGTTTTGTACACGATATTCGTCCTCAAGTCTCCAAACTTGACCCCAAATCTCTCAAGTGTGTCTTTTTGGGATATTCTCGAAGTCAGAAAGGGTACCGTTGTTACTCTCCATCCTTGGGGCGCTATCTTGTGTTAGCCGATGTCACGTTCTTTGAGAATACGCCTTTCTTCCGTCCATCTTCCCCTTCACCCTCTTTTCCAGCTGATACATCTGATGATGATTTTTTGATCTATACTGTAAGTGAACAGGTTGTCTCTCGTCCTCCTATTCGTCATGTTTATTCTAGGCGTGTACAGCCTGCGGTTATGGCACCTGCTCCAGGACCAGTCACCAATGATACCTCATCTGTTTCGGCTCCAGATCCTCCACCTTCATCTGAACCTAGTCTTGATCTCCCTATTGCCCTTCGAAAAGGTACAAGGTCTTGCACTTACCCTATCTCCTCCTTTGTTTCTTATAATGCCTTATCACCCCGTTCCAAGTGTTTTGTAGCTACCTTAGATTCCATTGCGGTTCCAAAATCCGTTTCAAAGGCTATGGCTCATCCTGATTGGCTAAAGGCAATGAAAGAAGAACTGAAAGCACTCGAACAAAATCACACTTGGGACCTTGTGGACTTACCAACAGATAGGAAGAAGATTGGTGCTCGGTGGATCTGGACTGTTAAAATGAATCCTGATGGTACTGTTGCTCGGGTGAAGGCTCGCTTGGTTGCTAAAGGCTATGCTCAGACTTATGGTATTAATTACTTCGATACTTTCTCTCCTGTTGCCAAACTCACTTCTGTCCGTCTGTTCATTTCTTTAGCTGCCACTTACAATTGGGAGCTTCATCAATTGGACGTTAAAAATGCTTTCTTGCATGGTGACCTGAATGAAGAGGTTTATATGGAGCAACCTCCTGGATTTGTTGCTCAGGGGGAGTCTGGAAAGGTGTGCAGATTAAGAAAGTCTTTGTATGGTTTGAAGCAATCTCCCCGTGCATGGTTTGGTAAATTCAGTGCCGCTGTAATGGAATTCGGCTTACATAGAAGTGCTTATGATCCCTCTGTTTTCTACTTCAGTTCTAGCTCTGGATGCATTCTACTGGTTGTGTATGTTGATGATATCATAATTACAGGAAGTGCTATTGCTCAAATTAAGGAGTTGAAGGAGTTCCTTGGTACTCGCTTCCAGACAAAGGATCTTGGTCCTTTGAAATACTTCTTGGGAATAGAGGTATCTCGCAGTAGGAAAGGGATTTGTTTAAATCAGAGAAAATATTGTTTAGATATGTTGAAAGATGCAGGTCTAATTGAGGGAAAGACTTGTGATGCTCCAATGGTGCCCAATGTGAAGTTGAAGTCTGATGATGGTGATCTACTCAAAGAACCTGAGAAATACAGGAGAATTGTTGGCAAACTGAATTATCTCACAATTACTCGTCCTGACATTTCATTTCCTGTGAGTGTGGTAATTCAATTCATGTCCTCACCTAGGACAACGCATTGGGATGCAGTTACTCACATCCTGAGGTATCTAAAGGGAGCTCCTGGACGAGGCTTGTTATATCAAAATCATGGACATCACATCGCAGAAGGCTTCACCGATGCAGACTATGCTGGAGATCTGTCAGACAGACGCTCTACTACTGGGTACTGTGTATTTGTTGGGGGAAATCTTGTTTCATGGAAGAGTAAGAAGCAAAGTATAGTTTCTAGATCCAGTGCAGAATCTGAATACCGAGCTATGGCACAAGCTACATGTGAACTTGTGTGGTTACGTCGTCTACTTGGCGAAATTGGGTTTGACCAGATAAAACCAATGAAGTTATATTGTGATAATAAAGCAGTTATCTATATTGCAAATAACTATGTGTTTAATGAAAGAACAAAGCATATAGAAGTTGACTGTCATTTTACTCGAGAGAAGTTGGAGGATGGTACAATCACAACTCCACATGTCAGAACCGGAAGTCAATTAGCAGATGTATTCACCAAGGCTTTACCAGGAACTCGAGTCAATTATATTTGTAACAAGCTGGGCATACAGCTTGAGGGGGAGTGTTACAGTAATAATTAGATGTAGTTAGTAGTTAGCATTTAAGGAAGTAGTTGGGAATAAAGTAGTTGGGAATTAATTGCTTGGTTTGTATATAAATACTTGTAATACCTTTGAGTTAATATAACAAAAACATTCTTTCAAATAACCCTTGTGTGGTTACATATATGATATAAATGACACGAAAAAGGATAATGGTGTCAAATGATGGGAAGTGTCAAGCAGGTTGTCTTTGTAAATCGTGTTGTCATGTCAGTCCTCCACATGAACGAACGACCCGTCAGGTTCGAACTGATATAGGTGAAAAGGAGTTGCTTTAATTATGCAGTTCGACTAGCAGGCAAGCTGCCTTCCTACATCTGCGGGCCCACCGGTAAAAAGAGTCCTCTATCTGAACTCCCCCTAAGCTCGAGAGCTCCTGGATACTCACTTGAAGTGTAACCGGCTCATATCCCCCCATCCACTAAAAAGCATCGCTAGTTAATAATGGATAGAGGCGTCAAAACTGGTTATTGTATCATAAGCGTGCTAAGGATCTATATATTTCACATGATTATATATGATGTGACAAAAAAAAATGATATTGGTGTCAAATGATGGGTTGTATCAAGCGAATGTTCTTGTAAATCGTGTTGTCATGTCAGTTTTTCACACGAACAAACGACTGACATAGGTGAATTGAACCAACACCGATCTTACACCAAAAAGGAGCAGGCAGGACTCCTTCCTACATCTGCATGCCCACCAGTAAAAAGAGTCATCTATCCGGACTCCCCCTAGACCTCGGTGTGTCCTAGGGAACTTCTCTAAGCTCAAGAGCTCCTGGCTACTCACTTGAAGTGTAACCAGCTCAGCTCCCCCATCCCCTTTGGAAACGAGGCAAACCAAAGCAAACTAGATCTAATAGGTCCATAGTAGGGAAGAAAGAGGCAGGGTCCATATGAACGAACCGAATGTAGTTTCAGGCTAGTTTGAAACCATTGATTCAGCTGGGAAAAGAAGTAGAATCCATTTTCTTTTCGAGCCTGTCATTAATCTCCCTGACCCTGAGATAAGGTCCCTGCCCTACAGTGAAAGGGAAAGGTTAAAAGCAGATATTTCACTAGGGCTAGTTGGTTCCTCAGATTAGAGATATGTCTTCTACGGGTTTTTAGTATGGTTGTAAAAAACGATAGTTCGCTAGTCAGCCAGTAAGTGTTCTTGCCTTGATAGGCAATCCTAATTATGCATTCATGTCTAGAGGAAGATGTAAACATCAAAGATTCTCATTATAGCATGACCACAATTTCATGGCTGCAATTGTCAGTAAGTCTAAGATTTTTTTTTCCCAAGCCAATATTATATTATGGATCCTGTCAATGTCTTCCTTATTCGGGCAGTTTATCAGAGGGATGAATATCAGGAAACCTGTGGACTCATTCAAACATTGATAGGTATAATAAAAGGAGCAGAAATGAAATCCTATAGCAGTTTAGAGTAGAGCTGTAAAGGAGCCAAGCCGCTCAGCTCGATTTATAAACGAGCCGAGCTTTAGCATGGTAAAACTCTCAAAAGCTCACGAGCAGGTTTGGTTATAGATTCATGAACAAGGCCATGAGCAAGCTCGACTATAATGTTAATGAACACGCTCGTGACCAAGCTTGGTGTGATTATCATTTTAATATTAGTATTTCTATAAAGGTGAAAATGTAAAACTATTAGTTTTGTGTAAACTTTAGTTTTGTAGGTTTCAAAATTATATAGTTTTGTGTTAAAGAAATTTCAAATGAACATAATTAATGATATGTTCGTGAAGAAAATTCATGAACATAATTACGAGCTGCTCAAGCAACTAGGGAACAGGATATTGAGCTCGAGCTCAAGCTTGAGCAGGCAAAAGCTCGGCTCGGCTCGATTATAACCCTAGTTTAGAGATGTAAATTTGTGTTCAACCAAGAAAAAGTTCAATTCTTCCAAAATAGTTAAGCATTGTATAATACCTCAATTATTCCGCCACAGAGCCAACCAAAAGACAGATAATGATATAGCTGCTCCTTGCCAGGCTCTGACTCAGGTGTCGACTCGCAAATCTGGTTCAGGCACTCATCCCAATCACAAATTAGCAACGGATTTTCTCCACTAAAGTTGGCCAAGGCATTGTGTAAACCAGATGTATGGTTGAGCACATGATAGACCTAACAAGCATCATCAAATTAGCAAAATAGAACCATATCGTAAAACTTCAGATGGTAATGGTACAAGTTCTGTATCAGAAGGACAATTCCTTACCTTTATGATATCCTTTCCGTTTTTTCCAAACTCTGGCCAAATATGAGCAATATTGTCATTGATCTTGAGTTTTCTACAAGACAATATGCTATAATTCGTAAATAAACTACAAAGCTGTTTTCAGGTTAAGAACTTTCAAGACGACCTCTTCATATGACAATATGCTATAATTAGTGATGTTATCAGATTAGGTTGTTATAAATTTGTTAATCAGAAGATTAGGACCAAAATATTAAACACTTCCACACTATGTTGCACGGAAACGGAAATGAATACGGAAACTGAAACGGATAGTAGGAAACGTAATTTCTGAAAACCATAGGAAAAAGAAACGTGGGGAAATCGTGGAAATATTAAAAATATAGAGGCATATTTATAAATATTAAAAATATAATAATACATTGAAAAAACAAGATTGAAGAATAAGAGGAAGAAAGTCCAAGCTCAATCGAGATTCAAAAGACAGATTATAGGAGAAAAAAATATGGGTAAATTATTTAAATTGAAGGATACAAGGAAGAAATTATTTTCAAATAGGAAGTTTCAATTTTACTAATCTTAGATTGAAAAGGAATTGCAAAATAGAAAGTTTGAATTTCCAAAATTTTAATCGAAATAGGTAGGGAAAACCGTTTAAAAATTGAGAGAGGCGTTTCATATTTTGGGTAATTACGGAAACGTGCCCAGAAACGTTTCGTATCAATTTCCGAGAGTTTCTGTTTCCCACATCTGCCGAAAATGGGGAAATGCATGTCATGAAGAGTTTCCGTGCTTCATAGGTTCTACATATTCTTTTTTGGGATAAGGGCCAAATTTGACCATAACGTTTTAAGTGAAGTGCAGATTTGAGTCTAACGTACGAAATGGTCTAAATTTAACCTTAACGTTTCAAAACAAGATCAATTTTAATCATAGGTTACCGAAAATTTGAAAAAAATGGTTTGACCACATCAGACTTTCCAAACATTAATTACATCCAAAATATTTAATGTGTCACTAACACAAAAACTAAGTCTGTCACATACAAATTAATCAAATTTTTTTTGTCAATGTGTCCATATGACACAGTGTTTTCAAATTTTTTGTAATGTAAAGCTAAAATTGATCTTGATTGGAAATGTTTGGGTTAAATTTGCATCATTTCATACGTTAGAGCTAAATCTGCACCTTTTAAAAAATGTTAGGGTCAAATTTGATCCATATCCTTCTTTTTTCTATGAAAAGCATATGTATCATAAAGTAATCTTACACACCCATGATCAATAAGCCAATGCAACATTCCCGCCGTGATTCCCTTTGAAGCAGAAAAAACAGGAAAAAGACTATCAGGCTGAACTGGTCGAGGATCATATTTACCGAGAACTCCAGCAGAAGTATCAACGATAACCTCTCCATCTTTGTAGGCACATACCTTAAGACAACATTATTGGAAAAGTATCAGAATAATCTGAAAAACTAGGCAAATTATTATCTTTGTCAAGTCAAAAGCATCATGAATCAGAAATTCCCAACTTTTGTTTTTAGTCACAAAAAATGCAAAAAAAAAAAACAAAGAATGAATCTAAACACACTTCCAATCTATGAAGCACCGACACGGATGCGGACACGGCAAACGGCATTTTTAGAAAATATGAGACACGGATACGGCGGGACACGGCAAACTCTATATAATTAATTAGATATATATATTAGATATAAAATATATAAAAAAAAACTTGAAGAAGGAAGAGAACGAAGCTCTAAGCGTTTATAATCGCGATACACTGGTGAGAATTAGATGTAGTTTAGGATTTTTTTTGTCAAATTATGTAATTGAACATAGGTTTTAAAAGATTTTAAAAAAAAAACCCTAAACTTTTACATATTTTCACCATTAGCTGAGTCCCCGCCGTGTCCCCCCGAGTCCCATCCGTGTCCCCGCCAAGTCCCATCCGTGTCCCGCCGAGTCCCCGAGTCCGGCGAGTCCGACACGGCCACGGCGACCCCGGGGAAGAGTCCGTGCTTCATAGCTTCCAATGTCAATTACGTAGCAGACTGTCTAAGTCAGGCTATACTTATTTCGACTTGTTTGCTTTTTATATCATTAAATGACAACATATTCATGTAGCAATTTACTGGGATATCATATTGTCTAACCGCAATCATTCTTTGCTTCTGTTTAGAAGCTACCACAATAATATAATTTGAGTTATGAATTCATATAATATGCTCCACCAACAATGTTTTGAAAATTACTCACAGCAAGCAGCCACTATCAGAGCAATCATGCAGCAACCAGTAATTTACTAAATCTTGATAGCATTAGCCACTCATCCTAGCTTCAGTGAGCAAAATTTGTACGAGAAATGGTTTATGTATGCATAGTTGTTAAAGGAGCAAGGCTCGATAAGGCTCCAAGGGGTCCTGGAGCCTAGGCGCACGCCTTAGAAACACGAGGTGCATAAAATAAAATATACTCTTTTAATAGTTAAGCATAAAAAGAAACACCTATGACCACACAAAGAAAACAAAACCACATAAAAACATAATACTAAAGCATAAATGTCAAAAACACCAAATTAAGTTCATACTTCATAGCGACACTAACATATACTTAAAGTCTTAACCTAAAATACCTAACTATAACTAATGCTACTAAACTAATAACCATTCATTGTCAATCGACAAGAACACACACTCTCTGTTTCCACACACTCTCTGTTTCTTCTTCACTCTGTGTATGTGGAAGTTTGTCTTTGCCTGGAGTGGAGGATACTTCTTTCTTTACGGGACTTCTCCTAATCTTTCTCTATTTTTTATATATTTAATTATGACTGAGACTCTTGATATTCTTATTTAAATTAAGGGTTAAGATTAATCTTATTTAAGTTAGGTTAGTGGTTGAGATTAATCAAACAGTTATTTATAGAGAAAACTGTAAAAATAAAAATAAAAACCTAAGTAAAATCCGCCAGGGCGCACCAGGCTCTAGGCTCCCAGGCATGAGCAAGGCGCACAAGGCGAGAGCCTTTTGTACAGAGCCTCATTTTCTAGGCCCTGAGCCTTGACTGAGGCGCGCCTTTAACAACTATGTATGTATGTGATGTTGGGTTTTAACACTTTGGATCTTAAACAATCTACTTGACAAGACACTTCCAAAGCATTAAAGCCATATAAGTAGAGAAACTTGGTCCAAACCTGGATTCCTAGTATTTTCTCTTCGTTACCAAGCTCAACTAATAGCTGCCTCAACTTTGCCTCCACATCAGAATGAACTGGGGTATTATAGATCCATTGTGCATTTATTTCTGGTCCTTTATTGATGCTTCTGAAAATTTAATACAAAGTTTCAAACAGAGAATAATTAAATACAAGAACATTAAAAATCAAAATTATGGTTGGGATAATCACCCTTGTAGAGCATATTCGGCAAATGGTCTCATGATTGTTTGATATACTATGCGAATATTCATTGTGGATGAAAGGCCTAAAATCATGTCAGATGATGAGAAAACAGAAATAGAAAAGCACAAATTTTTGCTCGGAAAGCTGGAAAAAGGGTGTTTCTGTATGACCTCTCAGAAGATTTAGAACTCGTGAAAATATTACAATATCGCCAGGAAAAGCATCAACCTGAAGTGAACTTGTTATTAGATGCAAATGAAATGGTTAATAAAACATACAGTTAAACATGAAACCAAAGGAAATGATACTAGGAGTCTAGGACTTTACTGGATTAAAGCGTTTAACTTCTTTTTGGTTCAGCTTCATCTTATCCTGTATGGCCTTCATGTTTTTTGTTCTTTGATCGGACAAGGATTTCGCGGTTTCCTAACAGGATTTTTTTCTGTTTATGTGATAGGACTCACTGAAATTCAGAAGAAAGATATGACAAGCATGGTGTGCATACTTACAAAAGCTTCATTTGCTGGTGTTGATTGACGAAAGAAAACATTTGTTACTTCCATAACCTGGTCTGGAATGTCTAACCGCAGCTTGAGCCCCATTTCTGTGAAGGCAGACAAAAGGGCCACATGATCCCCCTGTAACACAAAAATGACAATTTCTTGTGAAGAATAACCAATTAAAAACATTTAAATAGTTTTACAGAATGAAGAAACTGCAAACTACAGAAATGACCTGAATGGGCATATGGTAATGGAAAAATCAAGAGGAAAAAGAGGGCAAACAACACACCATGCTATTATTTAACAAACTTTAAAGAGCAATATTTGCCTTAAGAAAATTTTGATGAATATGAATACAATACATATAGTAGGTAGAGGACATAGAATAAAGATGAAGAGGAGGTTGTAGACGTGTAAGCATGGGCACACAAACAAGAGTAAAGTTGTAGCTAGAACTGAAAGTGGATCTCATGAAAGACTGAAACTTTCTAATTAAGTGAAGTTCAATGCTATAAATTCACATGCATTATCAGCCTTATCCAAAGAGAGGGAAAAGAAACCTCAACAGATGCAAGAAACATTTTGGCCAGCGCTTGTTTCAAGGTACTAGATATCTTTTTCGTGAGTCCAAAGTCAAGCAAAATTGGACGATTTGGAGGTTCCTTGCTCACCAGAAAATTCCCTGCAATATACAGTCAAAATATATTCATAATAAAAAAGTAAGAAAAAGGGTAGAAAGTTTTCACCACTTCAGAGTGTTAGCATGCTATTATCAGTGAAGAGAATTTAAGGAGGGAGACAGAGATAAAGTACCAGGATGAGGATCTCCATTGAAAAATCCATCAATATATATTTGATGAGCATAAGCACGTGTTATTTCTTCAACAATATGTTGTCTGTCAACCCCATAAGCTTCAAGCGATTCATGATCATTCAAACGAATTCCATCCATATACTCCAAAATTAACACCTTTTCAGTTGACTGTCATTGGAAGCAACAGAATATAAGTTAAAATAAATGCAGCTATTGGGAACATTATTTAGTACAAGAACAAAAAATGAAACACAGAGCATAACAACAGTCATAGCGAGCACTACCTCAATGTTAACCACAACCAAACAGTAGATTCATAAGATAGAAGAAAAGAAAAACTCCTAGTGGAACAAGAAAACTGTTATAGACCAAAGCAGCTTTATGCTTGTCTATTTAAGAAGAGAGAGTTTTATGTCAGAAATTATTATGGGGCAATACAAGTTTGGTTTCAGTTGTATGCAGACCTTATTAGTTTTTTGGCATTATTATCTGATATCTTCACGAAGATATAACAGCATAACAAAGCATTAAATCTGAAAGACTCGTGGTGTACTTTAAAAGTTATTTTTCCTAAACTCTTCTCCATAAGGGCCTCATGCTCACAATGGCATCACAATTTGACATACAAAGTTTCTAGGGCCTCTTGGTTAGAGGTAGTCTTAACACACACAGTGTCCTTATGGATGCCTTAACATTGTTTTCCGGAAAAGACTATTGCTGATACAATTTCCCTAAGAGATATATCCTGAAAGATTGTATTTGTTTTCCAGAACTGACTAATGCTGATATAATTTCCCTTAGAAAGATAAATCCTGAAATATTACAAATTTGTTTGCATAAAACCATATAATGACTTTCATATTATCTTAGTTGTTTTATTACTAAAAGCTGCATTTAACAGAATGTTTAAATGGAAATTACCTGAATAACCTCCGGAATCAAAACATCTACTTGATTGGCAGATCTGGAATCATCCTTATTGTTTCTGCATCCAAGATTGTTGGCTACTGTCCTGGTGTTCTCTATAATATGGAGACAAATTTCATTAAGAGCAAGCTAAAAAATGAGCATATACAGTAATGGATTTGGTAATAAAATTGTAGCAGATGAATTCTAGGATAGGAATAAACTCAGAATTCTTTCCAATAATTTATTCATTAATTCTAGAATCTATAATCATAAGAACTCCTTCAAAGTTATAAATCACCACATTAAAAGCACGACACAACCCTTTTCTGGCATTTTCATCACTCATAATCACCACAGAACTTGTGTTGGCCTGTACTACCCAATAATAAATGGGAACTTAATATGCTCATCAACAGTCCGCAGTTCTGGAATTAACTTCTCTTTCCCAGATGATTGCGTTTTACTCCATTACATTAGAATTTATTGATAAATTTTACCCGAACTTTCAAGTCAGATGGATAAATTCACTAAAAGATGACAAACTTAATCTGTCAATTTGACAAAATGGACCTCCTTAACATAAATATCTAAAAAGAATCAAATAGTACCAGCTTCGGAATTGAAGTCCAGTTCTTTTGGAGCTTCTTTGCACCATTCATCAATCATGGGGTTAAAGTCATATTGTGGTTCTGCCCATGCTATCCAGTCAACAATTGCCTTGGAGTTCTTTAAGTCCTGCATAACAATGCATGCAAAAAGGATAAATAAATATTGCAAACCTTCAGCAATCATTTTCAACTCTTATAAGCCAAAGAGAGGAAAACCTCCAAAATAATTGACTTTATGCCCTCATGTTGAACCTTAACGACCACTTCCTGCCCATCAATCAGTGTTGCACGATGGACTTGTGCAATCTGTACGGAATACAATATGGGAAATAGAATTATTTAAAGCTAATTAACTTTTGCTATAATTTGGAAGAAGAAGAAGAAAAACAGATTTCATCCTATATGCTGTATGTATCTTCCCATCACAGGAATAAAATATTGAGTATCTTACTGATGCTGTTGCTAAAGGAGTTTTGTCAAAATCTTTGAAAAGTTCATCCATCGTTTTCCCCAATTCTTTCTGTATAGTATGACATACCTGTGAAGAAAATTTCAACTTATCAAATTGAGTGCTAAAGTTTCTTGGGATCCAAAACCTATACAGCCACACACATATATACTACTCTCGAAAGATAGAAATAGATAGCTTTTGGGAAGTTTCTACATTAACATTATTTTATCGACCTCTTTGCATATTAAATATTTCTAGCTGGGGTTTGTTAAGCTAATTCACAGAAGAAGGGAACATAATCATCATCTTGTAACTTCTTTGGCTTGATTTATACGAGCTATTGTATGTGCACTCACTATTTGTTGGATGGCTTTAATCTGTACTTGCTATCTTCGCCAAAGACTAATTGACCCTTCATATATTACAATCTTTCTTTTTTTCTCTCTTTCAGACAGTTTGTTCCAAAATCAAGGGTTCCAGTGAATATGCAACCAACTTAAGTTTTATTCCATTTGATTTACGACCATAAGAAACGTAAAGTAGATCAAAACTACTAAAAGGTTTTCACTGTTTGTTAAATAAAGCCTATAACCTCTTGCAAGGGACGAGGAGGAAGAGAGTCCTGTAACTGCTTGAGAAGTGAAATGAATGCAGGGGGAAGAACATCAGCACGTGTAGATAAGTATTGTCCAAGTTTTACCCACAAACCTTCCAATTCCATCATCAAGTTGAGAACACGCCTAGCATTGCGATCGTGTGCCTTCTCCCACAAATCAGCTCGCTTAGTTTTCGACGTCCATTTATCTCTTTGTTGTACAGCCTTCAATACACAAAAAAGATATTTATTTATTTATTTTAAAGGAAGGGAATTAGTACAACGAGAACATTTGAATATACCAAGTCAAGATAGAAATGGCCAGCAATCAAGAAACAATACCTTATAATCCAGGTAGATCATAACAGCCACTGCAAATACTCTCACACGCCTTTTGTAAATGTTTCCCCAACCCATATTTGTCAGGAAACAAAGCCAAGAATGACTACGTTTGCAGGGTTCTACTGAGAATGCAAACCAGAAGTGCAGAGAAAAAGTTAGATTGAACAACACATCAGCTTATGGAATTGATATAGTCATTTGAAATTTGAAAAGAATGTCTCTTGCACTTAGTGGGGAAAATAATAACAGGAGTCCTCAATTGAATATCACCAACTGAAATATCCTAGGTCAAGCATTTCGTTATTAGTACCTAGTGGGAAAATGATCAACCACGCTCTGTAACCAAAGCTGAATATCAACTACCCAAATGAACAATCTAAAACATAGCAGAATCAACTGAGGCATAAAAAAGGCATCAACAATCTAAAAAATGCAAACACGAAGGCATCAGCGAATGTAATTTCAATAACCAACGATGAACTCTCCATATAGTCACAGAAAACACGAACAAAGTACTCAAAATGGTAATCCTAGGGTAGAGACAAGAACTAGAAACGAATATAGCTAATGCAACCCAAGAAATAAAGCCATTAACTACAATCAGAATAGAGCCACTGAAGACAAAATTCATGCTGCATAGTTCTGCTACTGAATAGATTTACAACTTCAATTTCTCTTTGTAATTTCCATAACAACATTGACTGCATTTTCTTCGAATTTGTTTACACGTCAATCAATAGCTAGTGAACAACAATTCAGCCAAGCAGAATGAATATGGATTGCAGGTAGAAGACATACAAACAACAATCTAAAACTTAGCAGAATTAACGAAGGCATCAACAATCTAAAAAATGCAAACACAAAGGCATCAACGAATGTAATTTCAATAATCTATGATGAACTCTCCATATATGGTCACAAAAAACACGAACAAAGTACTGAAAAATGGCATTCCTAGGGTAGAGACAAGAACTAGAAAGGAATATAGCTAATGCAACCCAAGAAATAAAGCCATTAACTACAATCACGACAGAACCACTGAAGACAAAATTCATACTGAATAGTTCTGCTACAAAATAGATTTACAGCTTCAATTTCTCTTCGTAATTTCCATAACAACATTGATGGCATTTTCTTCGAACTTGTTTACACGCCAATCAATAGCTAGCGAACTATGTGGCACGGATAAGGAAAACAACACCAGGAAATGTTATTTCTAAAACATAACCTTCATAAAATAGCCTCCAAAGAAAAACTGACGCAAAATGCAGAAACGCTAGAGGAGTGTTCGTGCAATATAGCTAGTGAACAACAATTCAGCCAAGTAGAATAGATATTGTTTTCCAGGTAGAAGACATAGAATCAACAATCTAAAACTTAGCAGAATCAAGTACGTGAAGCAAATGAATTCGTTTGTGGCAAGAGTTAGGACGCCAAGAATCGTTAAAATCGAAAGCACAAAGTAATATTTCATCGGAATGCCAATTAGAAATCCAGAACAATGAAAACGAAATCAAAATTGATAGGGAAGGACTGAATTAGGAAATTGAGATGGAGCATTAATCGATCGAAATTCAGAAAAAAGAAAACAAAATCAAATCGCATGGATTGAAATAGAAAAAAAAAAGAATCTATTAAGGGATTTTACGTACCGATTATCCGATGAAATCGAGGGAGAGAAAAGAAGGGCTTCGAAATGAATGGAGGAAGCGAAGCTAGTGTCGTTGATGAACTGCTACCCAAGGAATCAAAATTTGACAAGCAATCGATCGATACGTAATGAAACGTCAGTCACTTGTGTCAACTGTTTTTCTGTGCACCAATATGTGACGCTAGATTGGCCGGAAAGAGACCTCAAATCGGTAAGAGAGAGACAGAGACAATCTGAGCCGTTGAAGGGGAGACTTCAGGATTGGGAAAGGAAGCTAAATATCAGCCGTTGGATTTTCTTGAATTAAATGAACCCGCCGATATTTCCCGCTACCGGCAACAACCGTCCAGTTTTTAAGTAATCATTGTGGAAATGATTAATTTATATTTATTATTAAAATATTGCCATTACACCCATTTAGTTTCCGAATTAAAGCTCCAGAGTCAATTAGAACCCTAAACTATCGAAATCATCAATCAAATCTCTGAATTAACTAAAAATCATCAATTAAGTCATCATCTTATTTTAAAATCGAAAACTGTGACTATTTGATAGATTGTAATAATTTTTATATTGGTTCAAAATGAGTTTAGGGAAATCTCTAAATTAAGCAAAAATCATCAATTAAGTCATCATCTTATTTTAAAATCGAAAACTGTGACTATTTGATAGATTGTAATAATTTCTATATTGGTTCAAAATGAGTTTAGGAAAAAGGTTTTAAACTGTTCAACCGAATGATTTTCTATAAAGCCTCAATTGATTATTTTTTTATTAGAATGGGGATTCAATTGATAATTTTTTATTAGTTCAAATATTTAATTTATGATTTATAGTTTAAACTAGTTTAGAGAACCAAATCAATATTATGCTTATTACTCCAAGGAAGAAAACCACAAAGAATTAAACCTCATGAGATATATGAATAGACCAAAATGATTATAAAAAGCAATAAAAAATAATAAAATATATATTTTTTTATAAGTTGTTTATTTGAAAAGGTAGGGTTAAAAATCAAACTCTAATATAATATAATCAAATAATAATATAATGGAATGGAATAATAATTTCATAACCATGTTGTTAGTTATGATGATTAGCGCAGCAGAGCGGTTTAAAATCTATTTCTAATCCTTATTAAGTTGATCTTTGTTCATTAACTTACCTGGACTGCCTCTAGAGGACTGAAGAATCACAAAGTAAAACTGGTGCTAGCTGAAGAACCGAAGAACAACGGGAGAGATTGAGTAAAAATCCAAAAGTTCCTCCACTTTTTGTATATTAGATGGCCGAAAATCCTTTTATTTGGATTTGTGGTGGCCGAATGCTGTATCTATTAAGCTTAGGTTTAGGGTCTTTCAATTTATATAGAGTGTATTTCTAAACCTAATTGGTTTAGGGTTAGTTGGTTAATTATAAAATTAATTTAATTTTAATTTAATTATATAAATAAATACTACTAATATTTATTCTATGCAATTAGTTACGATTTTTTTAGTGAAAATTGGGATGAGCTGGACTAGTTATCTGATATCCCAACTAGGTTGGCACCTCCGATGAACCAGTCTTGTTAACCCGAAAAATATAAACAAATAATACTAATATTTATTCTATGCAATTAATTAAGATTAGATTAAATTGAATTACTCCAATTAAATAAAAAACACTAATTAATAAATTGACGTATGATTTATAGAGTTTGGTAGCATTATTAAAGACTATAAACAGCTTTTGTTTAACCGATACAATTTCAAAGTGTCCCATTCTTTGAGGTTAGCGAACGGAGCAGCACATGTCGTTGCACGACATGTCTTAACCAATGGTAATGCCTTTTATTCCTTTGAGGCTCCAAATTGGTTACTGGAGTCCCTTTGTAAAGACATTCATATTGATTAATTAAAATTCTTTGATTAAAAAAAATTGACTGTATTAGTTTAATTAATTATTCACTGAATTTAATTTCATTAATTTACAAATTAATTAATTACATCAGGTAAACTAGTAATTAAATTTGTGTAAAGACTAAACTATCCCTCTTAGACTACTTACAAACATATATTTTCGGTAGTCTTTACATCATTAATTTTTCTGTTGTTTTCTTCGTTTTTTATATTTTCCGTTTTTCTCATTTTTCTTTTTCGTGGTTTTCATGTTTTTTCGTCTTTTCCCATTTTCTGATTTTCGCGTTTTTCGTTGTTTTTTTTTCATTTTCTCTCTTTTTCAGTTTTTTCACCTTTTCGCACTTTTTCGGTTTTTATGTCTTTGTGTTTTTTCGTATTCCGTCATTAGTAATAAAAAAAATACAAGGGTTAAATCGTAATGGAGATTCATGCCTCTTTTATTCGTAATGTCCATTACATAAATTTGCACAGAAAAATTAAGTAATGTATTTGTGATTCCATTACGATAAAAATAATGTGACTAACCGAACATGGAATTAGCCTCAATTAACCCACCTATATCATAGAAACCCAATTTAAGCATCGTTTGCTTAAGAAAATCTCATTCAATTCTATTATAAGCTTTTGACATATCAAGTTTTAAAGTAACAATACCAGTTTTTCTCTTACACTTTTAGTGCAAATAGTAATTTACCTCAAATGGCAACATGACATTGTCGAAAATCAACATGCCTAGGATGAAAGCACTTTGAGATGGAGAAATAATTAGATGCATGATGTTCTTCAATATATTCGCTAAAACCTTCGAGAAATTTTTATAAATCACATACACAGTGCAATTGGGCGCATATCAGAAACAGATTCAAGTTTTGATTTGTTAGGAATGATAACTAAACTGGTTTCATGGATATTCTAAGGCAAAGAACCTGACTTCAACCACTTCAGGCAAGAAGCAGAAACATCTGATCTTACCATATCCTAATATTTTTGGTAGAAACCAAGATTAAAACTGTCAGATCCAGGGCTCTTGTCAAGGTGCATAGAGAAGACAATAGTTTTAATCTCATCGACACTAAAAACACATGCAAGATCATTATTGATTTTAGAATTCAATTTAGGATTCACATTTTCAAGAAATTCAACAACATCACATCCATTAGACGTAAATAAATCCTGAAAATAATTTTGAATAGTAGTACCCAAATATGTAGACCAATCACACCAACCTCTTGAACCATTTTTGAGTTGCTCGATATTATTTTTTCTGTTCCGGTTAGTTGCTGTTGTATGAAAGAAATGAGAGTTAGAGTCACCTTCTTGGAGCCATAATTTCTTAGACCTTTGACTCTTGTACATCTGTTGTTGCAACAAAACCAAATTTAGACGACTCCTCACCTCCAAAATCAATTGATGAATAGATTGATCCGTTCGTCTTTTAAGCCGACATAATTCTTTTTTATAGCTCAAAATTTTGGATTTAAATTGATTGCGAAGTTCCTCTCCCCAATCGAAAGTCACTTCCCCACACTTCTTTTGCAGCTCAACAATGTCATTGCTATCACAATACCGCCAAGCATCAATCACCTTATCCCAACACCCTTCTTCACCGAGCCAGGAGTTCTCAAATCGAAATCGTCTTTTCCAAGCATAACCGAGATAATCAATTGAAAGAAAAAGAGTAGAGTGATTTCAAAAAGCCCACAAGAAGTTATATTAAATAGGTTCAACCAAGACCATATTAAATAGGTTCAACCAAGACGATGAAATAAGCATCCTCATTAATAATTTTAGCCATATTAAATAGGTTCAACCAAGACGATGAAATAAGCATCCTCATTAATAATTTTAGCCATATTAAATAGGTTCAACCAAGACGATGAAGCTAACGCACGGTCAAGCTTTTCTTCTACACAATTTGCGGAACCTCGACTTTTCTCCCTGGTAAAACGGTGTCCTTGCATGTCCCCGACATAATTTGCAGAACCCCGACTTCTACACATGTCCTTGTATAAGCCCACAAGAAGTCACATTATTAGAGAAGCCAACAATAAGGGATTTTGATTCAAAATGGGTCTTTTAATAAGGATAATTCCTTATTCAGAGCCCATTTAAAAAATATTTCCACTGTGAAGCTTCTTTAACTGGGCTCGAAACCGGAAGATTAGCTTCCGGTTTCAATTTGCAAAGAAACCGGAAGCTAGTCTTCCGGTTTCTTAATATATTATTATTTTTATACAAAAAAAATAGAAACCGAAAGCTTGGCTTCCGGTTTCTATTAAATATTTTTTTTTATTTAAAGCTTTCATATCCTTCTCCGCCTCTTCAAAATTTTAAAAATAAAATTTCAAAAAAGTCCCTCTATATTTTTTAAACTTTTAATTTAACTTCAATTCTTAACTATTTATTTTTAAACTTATTAATTAAATATTTTCTTACGGAATTAGTTACTAATAAACATCTAATTCGGTTAAAAATGTTTTATTATTTTAAGTATGACTTTGAAATTATATTTTTGACAGTTTAAATTACGATTTTTACAGTTTCTTCATAATTTCAACGTCACCGAAAAGCTACGGTTCGAAGTGACAGTTAAATAACAGTTAAACTATTTGAAACTGTAATTTAAAGTGTTCAAAGTGACAGTTAAATGTTCGAAGTGACAGTTAAATATTCGAAGTGCAACAACCATATTTCAAACTGTAATTATAAAGAAACTGTAAAAACCGTAATTTAAACTGTCACGGAAAAGTTACAGTTCAAAGTGACAGTTAAATAACAGTTAAACTATTTCAAACGGTAATTTAAACTGTTCGAAGTGACAGTTAAATATTCGAAATGTCAATTAAATATTCGAAGTGCAAAAACTATATTTCAAACTATAATTATAAAGAAACTGTAAAAACCGTAATTTAAACTGTAAAAAATATAATTTCAACTCATATTTAAAAGAATAAAACATTTTTAAGCAAATTAGATATTTACTACTAACTAATTTGGCAAGAAAATGTTTAATTAATGAATTTAAAAATAAATAGTTAAAGTTTGAAGTCAAATTGAAAGTTTAAAAAAGATAGAAGGATTTTTTTGAAATTTTACATTAAAAATTCAAAACTTAAAAAAAAATAAAAACAGAAACCGGAAGCTAAGCTTCTCGGTTTCTATTAATAAAAAAATTAAAAAAAATTAAAATGAGAAACCGGAAGACTAGCTTCCGGTTTCTTTGCAAAATGAAACCGGAAGCTAGTCTTCCGGTTTCGAGCCCGGTTAAACAAGCCACACAGTGAACAGAATGTTTAACCGGGCTCTTAATGAAGCAAAATTTTTATTAAAAGCCCTGTTTTGGGGCAAAATCCAACAATAGGAAGGTGAATTCGGTGGCCCTTTTTTCCGAATGTTAGAGCATATCGTTGAAATCTCTTATAATAACCCAAAGAGCAGAAGAACCTCCATACAAATGTTTAATCATATCCCACGATTCAGTAGGACATGACCTCTCAGGAAAATCATAGGAACCGATCTATCGATACTCCGACAAACCTTGAACAATAACTTTAATATCAATAAAACTTATAGAGAAGCCAAGAAGAGTAACAAAGCCATTGTTCTTCCATAAGAAAGCTAAACCACCACCACAGTTGAGAGAGTCAACAAAAAAACAAGCCAGCATGAGGCAATTTGCATTTTTATTAATTCAACCTTATGCCTACTACATTTCATCTCCATAAGAAAAATAAATTCAAGTCTAAATTTGGATATAAGAGCAGACAACATACGAACTGTATGAGGATTGCCAATACCCCGACAGTTCCAGCTTAAGGTACTCATGTACAAGAAGAGAGTCAATCCACAAAAAAAAAAATTTGAGAGGTCGACTCCACAATAAGGAGACAAATCATAAATTACTCAATAAGGAGATATTCTTATAAAAAAAAGAAAAAAAAAAGAGGATAGCTGAAACTCTTCAAGAACAATACGCAGTGATGATAATATTGCCAATACTTCCGTATAAAAAGCAGACATAACCACACCCAAAGGTCATCCACCTGATAGTGCTACATAACCTGCAGAATCACGAACAACTAAATCAAAAGTGCGCTTATTAGATCTGCAAGAGTAAGTTGCATCACAATTAAGTTTATATTGATGAATCAGTGGCGGAGATCAGTGGATCGATCCATCCACACCTTGTCCAGAAAAACTTGATCAACTCTTGAACCGTACTACTGTACGCAAGATCAATAACAATGGATCCATTCAGAGCTGACAACACAGACGCCACAGTCTGTTGTGGATCTTTCCGAAACCGATCGTGATAAACCTAGTTCCGCTCATACCATATCATCCGGATCAAACCACAAAAATACGCCAATTTCGATTGTGATAATATATCGAAAACTATCGAAAATCAGTCATGACAATCGATCTCAAAAACCTTATAAACCTTCACAGATAGATTAGCAACTTTCGAGTACATCTTACTAATCAGAGAATTTTTAAAAAGATGATTCACGTATGTTTTGATTAATCTAGAACAACCGTCCAGTTTCAAGTAAATATTAAACAATAATGTGAAATGATTAATTTCTATTTAATATTAAAATAATTTTAAAGTTAATTTGTTAGTTAAAAAGGTTTATTTCGACTTTCTAATTTATTTATATTTAAATTGTAATTATTATCTGTTAGATTTATTTTTGTAAAAGGTACTTTTTGTGGGTAATGGGTATATAATATACATAAATTTATTTAGGCTTAATACATCCCAAAAAAAAAAAAAAGAAAAAACTTAATTGCCCTGAATTTTTATAGTATCCTGATAGCTCATGATCTTGCATAAAATATTCAGTTAGCCTTCTGAACTTGCAGAAAAAGCAATCAATTAATTACTTGGTTACAAAAAAAAAAGTTAAATATAGAAGATGTATTGCATGTGTCTTAAAAAAAAGTAAAATGATCAAGATCGGGATATGCAGTTCTAATATGAGAGAAGACAAGTTTTATAATTGAGTAAGTAAGAACTTCATTTTTAATCTATTCTGTGAATTATGTAATAATATTTTAAGACGCATGAATATATATTCTGCATTTAACTTACTTTTTTTTGCAACCGAGTAATTAATTTATTACATTTTATTCATGTTCAGGGGACTAAATGAACATTTTATGCAAATTTAGGATGCTATCGGAACACTTTAAAAGTTTAGAAGGCCAATCAAACTTTTTGAACAAGTTCAGGGACAAATGATGTATTAAGCCATTTAAAAAAGGATTACTTTAATTAAATATTTAAACACATTTAAGAGGAGATGAATATCATACATTATAAATAGGTATGAAAATGACTATATTTTTTTTATAAATATTTGTTGATGCCTAAAAAAATAACATGATTCATGTATGTTTTAATTAAGGCCAAGGGCATAATTAAGCTCCATAACTTTATATATTTTAAGGATCAAGCCTCTGATTAATTATTTTTTATACTGAACTTTGATTATTGATTTTTTTATAGATTAGGTTTTTATTTAACTGTTCGGTCGAGTTTGGACGACAAACGCCGTTAAAGGATTCAACCTGCTGACGTGGAAATTTTTACTTCCATGCGGAAAAATAAAAAAATAAGTTTCTTGAGTGAGAGTAAAAAGTAAAAAGAAGTTACAAAAATTGATTTCTAATAGATTTTTCTAAGCTGGAAATCGAGCTTGGAAGAACCTGCTGGAAATAGATTTTGGTGTTAGGGGAGATGATCGATTTAGCGATTCTGATGTTAGAAATTGCAAAACTGGAGAGGAGAATATCGAGCTTGGAAGAACCAACGCTATAATAGATAAAATTCACGGCTAAATTATGTTTTTTCTCCCATAATTAATAATAATGTCATCATCTTATTTATACTATTATGGCTGGCATGTTTGGCACCAAATTGATTTATTT
Organism: Euphorbia lathyris; assembly: GCF_963576675.1. Taxonomy (NCBI): domain Eukaryota; kingdom Viridiplantae; phylum Streptophyta; class Magnoliopsida; order Malpighiales; family Euphorbiaceae; genus Euphorbia; species Euphorbia lathyris. The sequence continues at coordinate 2,239,848 of NC_088917.1, read as the reverse complement.
CTCTTTCAGTATTATTAATATACTCATATCTCAAGATTTTAAAAAACATGTACTAATATTATATGGTTTTATTTTGAAACAACTAATATTATATGGTTAATGATGGAAAAAATATATTAAGGTAATAAGCCCTGAAAAGTAATGACAGCATTAAAGAATTTCCGTGGCCAGCAGTCCCACCCATAGAGGTGCAAACCATCTGCAAAAGTGAATAGTCATTGCTGTTGGCGGTGGATACACTTACGAACAAAAAAAAAAGTGTTAAATATAATTTGAAGAAAGTGAAGAGTAAATTGCCAAAAGACTATCCCTATACGAGTCTGGATACCTATCCGACCCATATTTTTTGGGCCGGACATAGACAATGAAAATCGATCATAGGTTCAGTTTGGTCCAGACCCGCTAAAACCTACCTATTTTTACGTAGACTTGAGATTGATAAAAATAGTACGGGTCGAGCCAGCTTGGCCCTCTTATTAATATTAATTATTACTTTATATATTTTTATATTAAATATTTAATTTTAAGTATAAATTTTATTTTTTATAATTAAAAATTATGTATATATTTTTAGGTGGGTTTATATGAGTTGGGTTTGAGATTTGATTTTTAAGCCCGAGCCCAGCCTAGCCGAGCCTGTCTAAATTAATAGTGGGTTGCATTGGGCTTGGACTGAGAATTTTTCCATAAAAGCTCGGTAGGCCTGGCAGAGTGCGGCCCAACCCAACCCATGGACATGTCTAGAAAAGACCAAATGGAATAGTTTAAAACCATGTATTTCGGGTATTTGGTGGATGTGGAAGTGTGCACATTATCTACTCTCATATGTCATGGTGTAATAACTAGAGAGATCATTCGGCCAAACTCGAAACATAGAGAGATGTGGTTCAATATCAACGAAATTGAACTCAAATTTGTAGATTAGAAGCTCAGACTAATCTTCGGATTGAGATTTGGTGATACGAAGAGAATTTGCAAAGGATGAATATGTTAAAGCATTAGTGTTCATATGGACCCTAATGACCATAGTGAATATGGTCATTAACCGTTAGATGTAGGCTGATTAAAATTCTAAGGTGAATATTCAAAACATCCTAAGACTTAGATTTAATCAGCCTACATCTAACGGTGAATGACCAAATTCACGTGGTCATCAGGGTCCATGTGAAAGATATTGTATGTTAAAAAAGAATAACAAATTAAGAGACATGTGTTTTGAAGGAAGTCGGAGATTAACACACAAGAAAATATATGAAGCTTTCGACATCACATATTGACACAGTGAAGAAGACGGTGATGCAGTATTCATGGCGTGTTGCAACAAAACACATTGAGCTTGATTATCATTTTGTTTGTGAACAAGTTCAAAGTTGATTTCTCAGCGTTCACTTCATTCCAACTGATGATCAAGTTGCAGACATTCTCACTAAGTTATCTGCTACTGCTCGCTTCGCTATGCTCCACTCTCACCTTTTTGTTCGTGCACGCCATTGACTTGAGGGGGATGTTATAGATAATGTTACACATTATCTCTTAATTAGATTCTTATCAAGTTATTGTTTACCATAGTCTTATAGGGTAAATTTCATATGTGGTATACAACCTCCCATTTTCAGTCTTTTGTGTACAACCTTCAATTTTGTGACCGGTAACTCAAAGTCAACACGCCACTTTAGCAATTTAATTTTTCTAAAAATAAAAAAATTAACCCAATTAATATAAAATTACTTTTATACCTTTTATAACATCATCTTCTTCAACCTCCAATTCTTATTTTCTTTCTATTCCATTTTCAAAAATTATTTCTCTCTAATCTCCATCCTTATTTTTGAAAATGGAGTAGAAAGAAAATAAGAATTGGAGGTTGAAAAATATGATGTTATAAAGGGTATAAAAGTAATTTTATATTAATTGGGTTAACTTTTTATTTTTGGAAAAATTAAATTGCTGAGGTGGCACGTTGACTTTGGGTTGACCGGTCACAATTACCTGTTGTACACTTTAGTGGGAGGTCACCAAAAGGTTGTACACTTTAGTGTGCTAAATTGAAGATTGTACACCAAAGTGTGAAAATGGGTAAAGATTGTACATCACGTATGTAATTTACCCTAGTCCCATAGTAATTCTTGTATCTACCACTATAAATATAAGGCTCCCTAATTAAGGGAGTTCGTTATATCTCTATACATCTCTCTCTATCTATCTTCATTATACACATTGTCTAACCGTATACGTATCACATATTCAACAACGTTTACAACCAGAAGCAATTTTACCCCTAAGAGTTAAAATGGTGTAATTTTACTCCTAAGTTGTCAGCTAAGAGCAATTTTACCTCTAATATCGGCAAGTTTGATCTATTTCAAACATTATTATAAAACACAAATATTTTGTTCTTTATTCTGCACCAAATGCATATCAGTTTAGATCTAATTTTTTTTTTTATATTTTTGTGATTTAATAATAGAATTTGAGATTAATATTTAAAAATTCTATGAAATATTTGAATTTTTTTTTCAACTCATACAAAATACAAGTATATTTTTTATTTTATTTTTCACATTTAATTATATGTTTGTGATATGTTACTAATTAGTGATAAAATGACGTACATGTGAAGTGTATGTGACAAGATTCATGACTGAGAAAATAGTTTGATGAATTATTTCTTAAATTAACCCAACTTGTTAAAGTTATGAGTAAAATTGCTCTTGGATGCCAACATTATGGTTAAAATTGCACCATTTTAAATTAGAAGTAAAATTTCTCTTGACTATAAAAGTTAGGGGTATTTTTGCAACTTATTATTTTTTTTACCAAAATTGTGTATAGAAGTCAAAATATAATACTTTGTTTTTTCTACCATTGGATGAGTTTACTTTGTCAAAATTCATCACCATCCAATGGTGGAGAAAACAAAGTAAACATAGCCTAACCCAAATAAATATTTCAAAAGTATATTTATAAAAATAATTTAACCCGATATTAAGAAAAACCTGAAAAACAAAGTATTTTTTAATAATATTCTCTTAATTTTCCTAAATTCAAATACATCCAAGTATTTATGGCCTTTGAGCCCAATATTTGCTCTTAAATTTTGTTTTTGGGTTAAGGTGCAAAAATACCCCTAACGTTTTAGGTCAGGAGCAATTTTACCCCTAACGTTTGTAATTTGGGTCAATTTCAAACACTATTATAAAACACATATATTTTTATTCATTATTTTGCACCAATTGCATATCAATTCATTCTAAAAAAAGATTTCATGTTTTTTTATAATTTAATAATAGAATTGGAGATTAATATTTATAAATTCGGTGAATTTTTTGAATTTTTTTGTCTAATTCGTACAAAAAACAGTATATTTTTTTATTTTTTTTTACATCCCAACATATGTTTATGATTTGTTACTGATAAAATGACGTATATGTGAAATGTAGATGATAAAATTCATGATCAAGAAGACAATTTGATGAATTATTTCTGAAATTGACCCAATTTATCAACGTTAGGGGCAAAATTGCTCTTGGCTACAAACGTTAGGGGTAAAATTGCACCATTTTAGACGTTAGGGGTAAAATTGCTCCTCACCCAAAACGTTAAGGATATTTTTGCACCTTAACCCTTTGTTTTTTTACATCCAAGCATTCATGGGCTTTGAGCCCAACCCAAATATATATTGAACAGAAAGAAAGCCCTTATTCATGAATCTAAAGCATTGCTTTAGTTATTGATTAGGGTAAATCATTTTTTTGGGTTTTAGGCATGTTACTTAATAATTATAATTATTTATTATAATTATAATTATTTTTTAATTATTATTATTATTAGAACCATTATTATTTTTTTATCAAAAATTTATTTCAGTAGTATTCAGTTCAATTCAGTTTTTTTCAGTAAAAAAGCAAAGTGGTTTCACTTTTTTTTTTTTTTTTTTTGCAGATCAGTAAATGTGGTTGGTAAAATTTTTATTTTTCAAAATTTGGTCCGTAACGATCTCAAAATGTAAATTTTCAAGAATTAAGTGATATTTAAAACAACTTTAATTCTTTAACTTTTTAGGTTTGAGGTCATTTAAATATTTTGTATGAAAGAGAAAGTTAATGTTTAGAGAGAGAAAACTTCAAATATGATGATTATAAAAAATAAAAAATGTGGTTCTATGATAAATATGATACTAAACAACTTTAATTCTTGAAAATTTTCATTTAAGGTATTTGTCGGTCAAATTTGAAAAAGTAAAATGTTTACCAACCACTGATACCGAACTGCAAAAAAATGTGAAACTAGAGGGCATTTATTTGAAATTAACCCTAATTTTTTAGGTCTATCTTTTCTACGCAACTCACTGTTTAGTCTCCTTATTTGAAAAACATATTATAAAGTCTATATCCTTTGTCATTATTAATCTTTTGGTCATTTTGTTTATTCTTTTTAGATTTTTAACCAAACATATCTTAGCTTTTAGGATAGCCATGGTGCGATACACAATTTTATCTTCCTGTTTATACCGAATATAACGGTTAAAAATCTGAAAAAAAATAGACATAATGATTAAAAGATAATAGTGACAAAAGATATAGACCTTATAATATATTTTTCAAAATAAAGAGACTAAATAGTATGTTAGATAAAAAATGGTGACTAATAAATTATTAAAAAAGGAGTTAAAAATCTAGTTTGTTTACCGAAAAATATTGAGTAAAGAAAAAATATTTGTCGGAAAAATAAATATTTTTCTATGTTTGATTACAACACAGAAAAACAAAAAGAAGTGGTGGGTGATTGCTATTTTAAAAAAGGGAAATGGGATACGGTTCCAAATGGTTTAGAAAAATGCTTTACTCTTTTCAAAATATAACGTTTTTCTCACTTTTTTTATAGAATTTTTTTTGTTAACTAATCTAAAATTTTCCATTGACTTGTTTTTCCTAAGCAAATAAATACCGGAAAATCAAAAAATTATTTTTCTGTATAAAATTTTATAGCAAATAAACGAGGCTTAAATTTTTTAAACATAATTGACGTTTATAAAGTTCAATATAACAGTTAAATAATAGTAAAACCAACATTTTCACAATTTCGTTACCGTACAGATAAAATTGATATAAATTTGGTTAAATTTCACTTCTCCAAGACATTAGGTCATTTTTAAGCTAATGACCGCTCTTTAAATTAAAGCTTCAAAGTAAATTATTATCTTAATCTATCAAAATCATTAATCAGGTCCTTGAACTAAATAAAAATCATCAATTTTGAGTCTAAAAAAAATCATGAGTCGCGTTCTTATCGAAAATAATTCGGTTGAACAGTTTTAGACTTCTTTCCCAAATTCATTTTGACCAACACAAACAATTCATGTCAAATAGTCATAGTTTTTTCTTTTAGAATAGGATGAGGATGATTTTACTTGAGAGACCGAATTGATGATTTTGATACTAATTAATTTTGAAATTTTAGTTTAAGGGTAAAACGAATATTATACCAATTTAATAATTCAACGACATATATATTCTTTTATTTGTTTTCTTGCAAATAGATTCTGTATTATTTGAACATGTTTTCGTCTTAAACAACATTATTCCGATGCTCAAAATTAATCAATTTGGTCCTCTGTTTATTTATTTAATCAATTTGGTCCTTTTTATGCACAGACGGTGCAGAAAACGTATAATTTTTAAGGGAATAACCATGCTTGTACTGGGTTGCTAAATACCGTGCCTTAATTACTTATCACCGCCTTCATTTTGACGTTTTTACCCTTAATTTTTTTTTCTACCAAAACTTCTCATTCTCTCTCTAATCTCTTCAAAAATCACAAACCCCTACACGAAAATCATGACAGGAAATTACGGCAAATTTACTGGAAAGTTAGGGGTTTTTTTTGTTGAATTTTTATCGAAAACACGAGTTTCGTCTCCGAATTCGGAGACGGAACTCGTCATCCGCCTACTAGGCAGATGAATCTCCAGCCAAGGCCAAATACGAGTATAAAAAATCTAAATTGTCAATTCCCGGAGTTCTCGGGTCTATTTTTATATCGTCTTCGAAATCGTCTATTTCCGGAATTCTCCGTTCCATTTTTTTTAGAATTTTGGTTTTACTTGGAAGAGAGAAAGAATTTTCAGTTTTTGATCAAAATAAAATGAAAAGTGCAGAATTGTCAAATAAGGGATGGTGATAAGTAAAACGAAGGTGGTGAATAGCAACACCCCAAATCTAATACTTAGACCACATATAAATTTTACGGAAAAAACGATATGTGCTTTATATAGTTAGAGCAAAAATTCTTAGTGTACTCACAAAAAATATTATAAATAATTGACTCATAGTGATTTAAGAGTCACTAAAACATAGCTGTTAGTTGATGATCTTTTTGAGTAGCCGATTTGACTAGCTGATTGCTAATAGCTGTTTGTGTAAAGTTACAAATAAGAATATGGTAAAACATTTATTTGAGGTTAAAGGTAGTAATTAGGGGTATAAATATCATTAAAAAAAGATGGAGCAACCAGCTAATTGAAAAAGCTCCTCCAACCAGTTTTTTCAAAATTAGCTTTTTGAACCGGGTTAAATGCACCGTTGGTCACTGAATTTACATTGTTGTCTCAAAATGAATCACTCAACTTCAATTTGTCTCAATAAAATCACCCCAACTTTGAGTTTTGTTTCAATTAGGTGACTCCGGCGATTTCAATGGTTAAAATGGATCGAAATAATGTCATGACTGACACGTGAGCATGAGTTAACTCAGATGTCTAACCGAAACGACACGTGACAGCCATATGTTGGTTATTTTTAGGAAAAAAAAAACTAAATATTATTTTTTTCCATAAAAATAACCGGCACGTGGCTGCCAAGTAGCGCATAAACGGATAGCATATGTCGTTTTGACCATATATCTAAGTTGACTCATGCTTACGTGTCAGTCATGACAACATTTCGATCCATTTTAACTAATGCCAGAGTGACTAAATTGAGACAAAACTCAAAGTTGAATGATTTTATTGAGACAAATTGAAGTTGGGTGACCATTTTGAGAAAACCATGTAAGTTTAGTATCCAACGGCTTAGAGGTAGTAATTAGGGGTAAAAATATCATTAAAAAAAGATGGAGCAACCAGCTAATTGAAAAAGCTCCTCCAACCAGTTTTTTCAAAATTAGCTTTTTGAACCGGGTTAAATGCACCGTTGGTCACTGAATTTACATGGTTGTCTCAAAATGAATCACTCAACTTCAATTTGTCTCAATAAAATCACCCCAACTTTGAGTTTTGTTTCAATTAGGTGACTCCGGCGATTTCAATGGTTAAAATGGATCGAAATAATGTCATGACTGACACGTGAGCATGAGTTAACTCAGATGTCTAACCGAAACGACACGTGACAGCCATATGTTGGTTATTTTTAGGAAAAAAAAACTAAATATTGTTTTTTTCCATAAAAATAACCGGCACGTGGCTGCCAAGTAGCGCATAAACGGATAGCATATGTCGTTTTGACCATATATCTAAGTTGACTCATGCTTACGTGTCAGTCATGACAACATTTCGATCCATTTTAACTAATGCCAGAGTGACTAAATTGAGACAAAACTCAAAGTTGAATGATTTTATTGAGACAAATTGAAGTTGGGTGACCATTTTGAGAAAACTATGTAAGTTTAGTATCCAACGGCTTAAAGGTAGTAATTAGGGGTAAAAATATCATTAAAAAAAGATGGAGCAACCAGCTAATTGAAAAAGCTCCTCCAACCAGTTTTTTCAAAATTAGCTTTTTGAACCGGGTTAAATGCATCGTTGGTCACTGAATTTACATGGTTGTCTCAAAATGAATCACTCAACTTCAATTTGTCTCAATAAAATCACCCCAACTTTGAGTTTTGTTTCAATTAGGTGACTCCGGCGATTTCAATGGTTAAAATGGATCGAAATAATGTCATGACTGACACGTGAGCATGAGTTAACTCAGATGTCTAACCGAAACGACACGTGACAGCCATATGTTGGTTATTTTTAGGAAAAAAAAAACTAAATATTGTTTTTTTCCATAAAAATAACCGGCACGTGGCTGCCAAGTAGCGCATAAACGGATAGCATATGTCGTTTTGACCATATATCTAAGTTGACTCATGCTTACGTGTCAGTCATGACAACATTTCGATCCATTTTAACTAATGTCAGAGTGACTAAATTGAGACAAAACTCAAAGTTGAATGATTTTATTGAGACAAATTGAAGTTGGGTGACCATTTTGAGAAAACCATGTAAGTTTAGTATCCAACGGCACATTTAACCATTTTTTAACCTAATAAACTCTTTCAAACATCTTTTTACCAAACACCACTATTAGAGGTTTGATTAGTCAAAACATGTAAAGTTGCTTAATCTCTAATTTTACCCAAAAAAATCTCTTTACCAAACAGGGTCATCATCTCCGACAATACTATTATTATATTTATTAATTTATCATCAATTTTTTTTTGAAACCTTATCATCAAAATTATTAATTACTGTTATATTTAACAATAGTGAGAAATGAGTGACTCCTCGATAATAAATTATTAATAAAAAATGAATGAATGAGATATTGAGAGGTAAAAAGAAATTCTCTATTAATAGAGAGGATGTAGATGCTCGTAGTGATTTGAGGAGTCACTAAAAAACTATAAGAGCTTATTTTAATTCTGCCTCCTCAAATTTTACTTAAAAGCTAAATTAAGAGACTATTGGAATGCCTTCGGTAAAAGAAAATCTGTCTAATACTATTTGGCATGTTATAAAATATTTTGCAAATAAAAATAGGGTAAATTATATTAATAGTTTTAAACTTTTGTATTTACTTTTATTATTACTTTTAAACTTCAAAACTGAATATTACGACTTCTAAACTTTACACTTTACTAACAAAATTACTCATTTTAACATTGATCACTCATGAGCACTAGAATAACAAGTAACCCTCCATTACATACATGATATTATGAGCAATTTGATTTGATTTTTTTTTTTGAGGTTATTTAAGTGTTGTTTGACCATGAGTGAGAAAACAGTTGTTTAGAGAGAGAAAAATATTCAAAATTTTGATTTGAAAAATTAAAAATAGTAGTTCCATAAGAAATATGAAATATGATTCTAAACAACTTTAATTCTTAGGATTTTTTTATTTTTATTTTGAGATCATCTTTGATATTTTGACACAGTCAATGTTACTAGGGTTATATTATAGTGCGAGTAAAAATGAAAGTCTGGTCAACTTTAATTCTCGATATCTTGTGAAAAGATTCTTGATCGGAGCCCTTCCCTGTGAGGCGTCGTTGGGATCGGCTGGGGACACTCCGATGTCTAAGTCAGTAATATTCTTGAGAGAATAAAATAGTAATCACAAAGTAGGGTTAGAATATTGCGTGTGTACCTTTGTTGTCATGTTACAGGGGTATTTATATAGGTTTGAGTGATAACCGTAATAACTCTCTTTTAATGCCTTTTTAATGAAGTGTAATGCTCTTTTAATGCAGCTTAACTCTGACCTTTAACCTCCAAGTTGTTATTGCTTTTAAGGTATCATTAATGTTCATTAATGATGGTGACCCCGCCGTATAACAACTATTTGTCTTTATCATAGCGGATCGTCTTACGGGACGGACATCGTATCCTTCTATCGTGGTGGATCGTCTTATGTAACGGACCTTGGATCTAGGATGGTTAAAGGCGTGTCATCGTATGCGTATCCCTCATCTAGCTGTACGCCATATATACTAAGCTGGCGGATCTTTTTATGTCTTTTCTCCTTTTGATCCTCTTTTCAGGGAATATTCCCAGCGATGTCTTCATGATATCATTGCGGATGTTATCAATTCTTAAATTTTTTGATTTTGATATCATTTAGGTATTGTTTTGTCAGAGGGGAGAAAATAAATGTTTAGAACGAGAAACACCAAAAAATTCCGATTTGGAAAATTAAAAACAGTTGTTAATCATTGGTAATTCTTGATTTTTTTTTAATTTTAAGATCATAATTCGTCATTTTGACATGGTCAACGTTACCTGATCCATTATGTTAGTAAATTGTAAAGTTCAAATTCCATTATTTGATTTTAAAGTTCATGGACCAGTCAGGAGCTATGGGTATTATCCAATAAACATACCATATTTCTCTATTGGGTAAATAATTTATTAGTTCTCACATTTTTACCTGACATACTGTTTAGTTATCGTATTCTATTAATATATTATTGAGTCCTTAATTTTTATTCTATTTAACAGTTTAGTCCCCAATTATTTAAATTATTCAATAATTTAGTCCCCAAATAGAACAACAGTTAAGGAATAAAAATTGAATTATTTTTTAAATGAAAAATTGAATTATTAAAATACAAATTTTTGTAATTTTCCCCAAATTCTATTTCTTGTCTTCTTTCAAATAAATCCTCTACCTTGTTCTTATCTCCGATGAACAATGAAATTATAAATCCATCAAACTTCTCTCTCTTCCTAAAAAAAAATCAAAATGGAATTCAATTCAGTTTTAATTTCACTTTTAATTTCATCAATTCCATTTCTTCTCTACTTCGTAATCCACAAATCGAAACGTCGCCAAAACATCACAGAATCTCCGACACCACCAGGCAGCACGGGCTGGCCGATAATCGGCGAAACACTGGAATACCTCGCAACAACGAAAGAAGGTATACCAGAGAAATTCATTAACGACAGAAGAAAAAAACACAATCGGAAACTCTTTAAAACTTCGTTATTAGGACAACCTATGGTGCTTTTTGGCGACGCTGATGGCAACAAATTCATCTTCTCTAACGAAAATAAGATCGTTACGCCTTGGTGGCCGAGTTCAGTCGATAAATTTTTCGACACGGAAAACGTTTCGAAAGTCGAATCAGCGATGAAAATGAGAAAATTCGTCACGCCAGTACTCAAACCCGATTCGCTACGAAAATACGTTGAGGTTGTGGATGAAAAAACGCGACGACATATGGAGAATAAGTGGACCGGGAATGAAGTTGTCGAGGTTTATCCTTTTGCTAAAGATCTCACGTTTGCTTTGGCTTGTCGATTGTTATTGGGAATTGATGACGAGGGTGTGATTTCGGAGCTTCAGAAGCCGTTTGGTGATTTTTCGGCGGGGCTTCTTTCGTTGCCGATTGATCTTCCGGGGACGAATTTTAGGCGAGCGATTAAGGCGGCGAAGAAGCTCCGAAAGGTGTTTGAGAGCATGATTCGGCAATGGAAGAGTGATGCCGTGGAGAATTCGACAAATTCGACGTGTCGAGGGATGTTGTCTCGACATATTATGGATATTTTTAGCGACGAAAATGGAGATTCGGTCGGTGAATCGGAAACGGCGACGAGAATTTTGGCGTTGATAAGTGCTTCTTATGATAATGTGAGCACTGCAATGACCTTTGTTCTTAAGTATCTAGCAGAGATGCCAGATGTTTATGATGCTGTTTTAAGAGGTACGTTTTTTAATGATTTTTTTAGGGAAATATATTGAAATATTTGCGGTCAATCCGTAAGTAATTACGTATTTACGGTGGATTTGAAACTATTTCCGGTTTTACGGTGTTTTTAGTTGACATTGTTAATTGTAATGGTGTGTTAAACACTTTTCTGAAACATTTAAATCAATTTGTGTCTCTATGTTAGACCTGTTCACGGGCTCGGGTACCCGCCCAGCCTCCCAAGCCCGTGTCCCTTGGGCCGGGCTTGGATAAGAAAATTTGTCCTTAGGCCCACCCCGACCCAGGTATGTTAAAACCCGTCTATATTTTGGGCGGGCTTGGGATTTATAAAAACAGTATAGGCCGACCTAGCCAGAGCCGACTATTAATATTAATTAATAAATTTATAAATTTATATATAAATATTTATTTTTACGTATAAATTTTATTTTTTTATTAGTAATATATATATATATATATATAGGTGGTTTATATGGACTGAGCTTGAGATTTGATTTTTGAGCCCGAGCCCGTTTAAATTAACATCGGGCTGGGCTGAGGCTGGGATGAGTATTTTTAGATAAAATCTCGCTAGACCCGGCTCATGAACAAATATACTATGCGTCAGTCCGCTTGTGACACGCGGACTAGTGAAAAGGAATCGAGTTTTTTTAATTTGGGATGATACCGGGTAAAGGGTGCTTGCGAAACCCGATACTACCTGAACCCTCTTTAAAAGAGTTTGGGACAGATATGAGATCCAAAAAATTACATGTAATGGGTAAGGGATTACCCTTCCGGATACGCGCTACTTGTTACCCGCTATATATTAAAATAAGGATTATCATTGTATGAAAATAAATTATTTGTTTTTAGTGTCTTTTAGGTTTTTTTTTTTAATAATTTGAATTTAGAATGTTTATTAAAGTTATGTTTTGTTAAATTTGTAATTTATTTATTTTATGTATTGATTCTTAACGGGTAAGAGTACACGCGGGTATCCATGAACAAAATGGAACGAGTATGAGATTCAAAAAGTACACCAGTTATGGTAATGGGATGGGACGTGACGGGTAATTAAAAAAATAAATAGGCAAGGCTATGAGATTGACATTATCCACGGATATCCTACTAGTTGTCATCTCTACTTACCACTAGTTTGTCCGTCTAATAGGCAGACTATGCAGAGAGACATGCATACTGTTTTGACTAGGGGTAAGATCGATTATTTCAATTCGGGAATTTGAAAATATCCAGAAGTATATCTAATGAGAGTTCAGGTCATAAAGAAAAATCAACAGTTCAATCTGATTTGATTCAACAAAAAAAAAAACAGTTCAATCCGATTCTGATTTTTTATTCGGGTACTCAATCATGTTCGAGATTTCCCAATATTTGTTCGGCAATAGTGGAAATTTGAAAATCTACGGAAATATACTAATTTAAGTCAATAGTACAACTCGGTTCGATCGTAAAGAAAAAGTTAAGGATTCAATCCAATTATAGATATTTTTATTCGAATATTCGGATTAATTCAAAAATCTTCAAAATCCATGGTCAGCCATAGCTTTAAATGTTTGTGGAAATATTGAGCATGCATATATGACTTGCTGATGCTGATGTAGACTAAACATACCACAAAACCGGAAATAGTTTCAAATCCACCGTAAATTGAGAAATAGTTTATAAATAGCATAAAACACATTTGGCTCCTCAAACTAAAGCTTTAACGTCAATTTGGATCTTAAACTATATAAAAAATCATCAATTAAGTCCCTAAACTAAGCAAAAATCATCAATTACGTCTTCATCCTAAGCAAAAACCACCAATTGAGACCTCATCGAAAATCATTCGGTTGAACAGTTTTAGACCCTCTTTCCCAAACTCATATTAGCCAACACATAGACGTTTTCGAGCACGTTTCCGTAATTACCCAAAATATGAAACACGTCTCTCAATTTTTAAACGGTTTTTCCTACTTCGATTAAAATTCTAGAAATTCAAACTTTCTATTTTGCAATTCCTATTCAATATAAGTTTAGGAAAATTGAAACTTCTGTTTGAGAGATAATTCATTCCTTGTATCATTCAATTTAAGGAACTTACTCATATTTCTTTCTCCTATAATCTTTGTCTCTTAGAATCTCGATTAAGCTTGGACTTTCTTCCTCTTATTCTTCAATCTTGGTTTTTTAATGTATTATTATATTTTTAATATTTATAAGTATACCCCTATATTTTTAATATTTACACGTTTCTGTTTCCTATGTTTTTCAAAAATTACGTTTCCAGTATCCGTGTCCGTTTCAGTTTCCGTTTCAGTTTCCGTACAACATAGCACAAAGATCATTATAATCCATGTCAAATAGCCACAGTTTCTGATTTTAAGATGGGTACTCAATTGATGATTTTTTTTAGTTGAATAACCTAATTGATGACTTTAGTCCTAATTGACTTCGAAGTTATAGTTTAACGGGTCAAATGAGTATTATGCGTTTATAAATTAACATTAAATGTATCAATTATGTCATTCTTTTATTTTGGTTAATTAATCCCTTTAAAAATACACAGAGCAACAAGAGATTGCAGAAGGCAAAAAACCAGAAGAGGCATTGAATTGGCAAGATATACAAAAGATGAAGTATTCATGGAATGTAGCAAGTGAAGTTTTAAGACTTCATCCACCTGCTAATGGAGCTTTTAGAGAAGTCATTATCAATTTCACTTACTGTGGATTTCTTATACCAAAAGGCTGGAAGGTACTTACACTATTTCTTTTGTGGGTTAATTAAAAAAAAGGGTTAAGGTGTAAAAATACCCCTAACGTTTTGGATCAGGAGCAATTTTACCCTTAACGTCTAAAATGGTGCAATTTTACCCCTAACGTTGGAAGCCAAGAGCAATTTTACCCCTAACGTTGATATATTGAACAATTTCAGACACTATTATAAAACACAGATACTTTTGTTCCTTATTCTGTACCAATTGCATAACAATTCGTTCTAAAAAAAGGATTTCATGTTTTTTATAATTTAATAATAGAACTGCAGATTAATATTTCTAAATTCGGTGAATTTTTTGAATTTTTTTTGTCTAATTCGTACAAAAATACAGTATATATTTTATTTTTTTATTTATTTTCACATCCCAACGTATGTTTGTGATTTGTTACTGATAAACTGACGCACTGTGAAGTGTAGATGACAAGATTCATGACCGGGAAGACAATTTGATGAATTATTTCTCAAATTGACCCAATTTATCAACATTAGGGGTAAAATTGCTCTTAGCTTCCAACGTTAGGGGTAAAATTGCACCATTTTAGACTTTAGGGGCAAAATTGCTCCTGGCCCAAAATGTTAGGAATATTTTTGCACCTAAACCCTTAAAAAAAATTGTGGTTTCGTTAATTTGTAGATAAGTGCTTATTGAATGCGATTTTTATACAAAAAGGACATGTTTAGGCATTTAAAAAAATTTGATTAACGGTGTTAGTTTTTAAGGTAAATTACGTACGTGGTGTATAACCTTAGTCATTTTTCACATTTTGGTGTACAACTTTCAGTTTTACACACTTTGGTGTAGACTTGTTTATGGATTGGCTCGGGCTGGGCTCGGGCCGGGCCTAACCGGACTTGACATGTAATTAGTTTGTCCAAACCCAGCTCCACCCATAATATTAGACCTGTTCAAAAGCCCACAGGCCTGCCCAGCCCGTCCAAGCCCGCTCTTCAAAGATTGGGCTTGGACGTATATGTTTCGTAATAGGCCCGGTCCGGCCCAAGCCCGCTTAGGCCCGTATATAGAGTAGGTTGGATTTGGGGTTTGTCTCAAAACCCAGGCCCGGCCCAGACCGGTCCGGAATTTTAATAATAATTTTAATTTAATAACTTTTATAGTTTAATATTATATTCCAAAAATAAAATTTTTAAATTTCTTCAACATAAAAATTTCCAAACCATATATTTTTTAGAATTGGTGAACATGTACATATTTTTTGTTACTATTTTATTTATTACTATAAAAAAGTATTTTTTTATTTAGGATTGCGTTAATTGATTTTTATTGAAATAATTCTCTAAAATTTAGTTTATTGTATTATTATTTATATTTATGGTATAAGTTTTTAGTTTAATTTTAATTTTTTAAAAAAATACAAAGATATTAGTTGGGCCAGGCCGGGTTGGGCTTGGGAATTAGTTCTTTTAGCTTGGCCCATCCCGGCCCGCGTCCAATGTAAATATAGTGCGGGTTTGGACAAAGTAATTATGTGACAAGACCGGTTAGGCCCGGTCCAAGCCCATGAACAGGTCTACATAGTATATTCGCATCGGGCTCGGATCGGGCTGGGCCAAATTAATGGAACTAATTCCCAAACCCAGCCCGACCCAGCCCGCCAATTAATATATTTTATATTAAAAAATAAAAAAATTAAATTATGATTAGTTTTAGAATAACAATCAATTAATTAAATAAGGAGTAGAAAGTTAGTTAAATATGGATCATATTTATAAAACATACACATTTTAATCATAATTTAATAAATAATAACAATATATTTATTCATGTTTCATTAACAGCTAACTTATGTTTTATAAAATATTAACACTACACATGAATTAAAATACTAACTAGTAGTATATTTCTAATTCAAAAGAATATGCATATGTATTATATGCATTGAATTAAAAAACTTTAATATACTAAAACTTTAAACTAATACATTTTTTCAACAAAATAATAATAAAACTGTAATATATAATATAAAGGCGGGCCGGATTGGGCCGGGCTTGGGATTTTGAGGCAAATCCCAAGCCCAACCCATTTGATGTGCGGGCTTGAACGGGTCTGGACCGGACCGGGCCAAACATAAGCTATATATGTCCAAGCTCAACCCATAAAGGACGAGCTTGGACGGGCTGGACGGGCCAGTGGGCTCTTGAACATGTCTACTTTAGTGTACAACCTTCAATTTTGTACATAAAACTGTACAACCTTTTGATGACCTCCCACTAAAGTGCATAGCCGGTAATTATGACCGGCCAACACGAAATTAACGTGCCACTTCAGCAATTTGACCTCCATAAAAGTCAAAATTGCTGACGTGACGCATAGACTTTGTGTTGACCGGTCAAATTTTGACTTTTAAAGGGGTCAAACTGCTGACATGGCATGTTGACTTCGCGTTGATCGATCACAATTACCGTATGTACACTTTAGTGGGAGGTCACCAATATTCATGCTCAACTCATAGGAAAATTGACGAGCTCGAACTCGAACTCAATATTCTGTTCATGACTTGCTCGCAAACAGCTCGTTAATTCTGTTTATTAACTTCGTTCGCAAATAGCTCATTAAAAATGTTAATTTGAAATTTATTTAACACAAAACTACATTGTTTAACATTTCTCCATTTATAGAAATGTTATTAATAAAAAAATTAGTTGAACCAAACTTGTTCACGAGCGGTTTCATAAATATTATAATCGAGCTTTTTCATGAATCTAAAATCGAGCTTTGAAGCTGAGTTTCACCGTGCTTAAACTCGACTCGTTTATATATCGAACCGAACACAATCGAACTTTTATTGAGCCGAACCAAACCGCTAATGAACGACTCAACTCATTTACGACACTAATTAAAGAAAACATGAAATTGCAATTTGCAGGTGCATTGGAATGCATTTGCGACGCATAAAAGCGCAGAATACTTCCCAGAACCGGAGAAATTTGACCCGTCGAGGTTCGACGGAAACAAAACGATAGTTCCATATTCATATGTACCGTTCGGCGGAGGAGCTCATATGTGCCCAGGAAAAGAGTATGCCCGAATTTCAATACTTGTTTTAATGCACAATGTGGTTACCAAATTCAAGATGGAGAAAGTTTTTCCCGACGAAAAAGTTATCGGTCTTCCGGTTTTAAGGCCCGCCAAAGGCCTCCCTGTTCGGCTTTACCCTAACCAACTCTAAGTACATTTTTGTTGTTTAATTTTCTAATTTATATTTTTATGCATACGAAAGTCATCATTTGTTAACTATATGTTGTACGGACACGGAAATGAATGTTAAAAATGAAACGATAGCTCGAAAACATTATTGTTGCAAAAAAGTGATAAAAATAACAATTTTACATTGGTATTAGTTGTTAAGTTGAGATTTATTTATTTATTTAATGGATTAATGGAGTTTTGAATAACTTGAAGCTTATCAATATATTCTACGCCATGATATCTTTCTAATGGTATATTATAAGCTCAAACAGATAATCATCATCGGAAAAGAGAAATTAAAAAGGAAATTGCTTGATGGCGTAACCCTATAATTTTGGTCTTCCCTTGCGATTTCTTTATCAACTATTCGATTTTTTTCTCAAACGGAATTTGGGGAAAATTAAGAACAATCATGATCGGTTTCATTCAGGATTGATCCTGACAATTTATGGGCCCCATACGAGATAAAAAAAATAAGGGCCTCTTTAACAATTTAATTATATTCCTATAAATACTAAACAAAAAAATATTTCATTAATGATTACATGTACATATTATTACGTTCACCAAATACCTTTGTTTACGCAAAATAAAAAAATGTTTCATAATTTCATTAATGATTACATGTACATATTACAACGTTTTTAATACCCGAACTACCTTTTAATCGGATCACGGTTCATATTAGGATATCAAAACGAGGTTTTTACTTCAAAACAAAACCAAACGTTTATCTAACACGAGACGGGAATTAAATAAATACGAGGAATTAAATAAAACGTGATAAATAAATAAATAACTAAATAAAATTATAACATAAAAACGAATGAAGGAAAAGAAATAAATTAAATAAAATAAAAACGAGTCTAGTCCTCGGATAATACCTCAAGTTCGGTATCTGACAGTCGAAGCCGATCGATTCTACGAGTCGTGATTTTCCGATTTTTTGTGTTTTTTAGTAAAAATTTTAAATTTTGGGAAATTCGGAATTTTTGAGAAAAAAAATATTTTTCTCAAAAAAAATCATTTTCTCTCTCTAAAAATGTCTAGAGTGAGAAAGGCTCCAAAAAATCCTCTTCTCTTCACCTTGGGATCCGTGCCTTAAATAGGCAAATGATCCCGTTGTAGACACCGAGTCGGAGGACATGTGACGAAAACCTAGAAACAAGACGGTTGAAGCGATTGATTCCGGAATTTAAAAAAAAAAAAAAAGAATACATAATAAGGAAGGAAAAGTTACGACGGGTCGCTGTTGCCGGTAAGGTGGCTCTTGTATGCTTAGCGGCATGGCGCGGGTGCTTAGCAGCATCCGGCGCGCGGTCGACGATGGTCGGACACCCGCTCGACGGCACGGGGCGTGCGCCCGGCGTCCGTCGGACGCACGCGTCCAACCACGAGTGGCACGCGCTCGACGTCCGAGCAATGCTCGGGCCCGGTGGCGCGGTGCGCGCTCTCGTCGTCCGCTGGGCGTGCGCGTCCGGCAGCGCGGAGCGCGCGTTCGGCGGTCGCGACGTGCGGGCGCCCGGCGGCGCGGAACGCGCGCTCGGCGGCCGCGGGGCGTGCACGCCCGACGGCGCGAGGCACGCCTCGGTGGCCGTTGGACGAGCGCCCAACCACGTCGGGCGAACGCCCAACGAACGTTGGGCGAGCGCCCAATGACGGTTGGGCACGCCCGCCCAACCTTGCGTTGGGCGCTCGCTGATGCGGTTTCTCGCGAAACCTCACTAAGGGATAAGTGTACCCCGTCGTTATCAAGTAATAAAATTCTGGGTTTAAGTCCAGGTTATCGTCCACAGGATTTATTTCTGCAAGTATCAAGCTGCTCGGTCTCGGATGTTATCTAGGCTTAGGGGGTTTTGAGTTTGGTTTGTTTACTTAATCTACTCCTAGGTTGAATTATGCTAATCCTAGCTAAGTTATCTAATTCTAACTAAGTTATCTAATTCTAGCTAAGTTATTCTACGCCTAACTAAGTTACTCTACCCCTAATTGATCTTTCATTAATGAAACTATTCGAAGGAACATGGTGTGAACGATAATAATCAAGATAGATTATCAAGTCTATTGAATAAAAACCTAATCTGAGTCACTTGTATTCAAGGCGATTAACCCTACTTACCCTCCTGAGGTTCCTAGCGCGTGATTCCCTAAGGCCGAAACTAGGTCTAAGGCTCAGTAAATTGGCGCTTAATCAACTAAGAGGTCGCCAATCTCCTAGGCTCTGACTAGGTCAGATTCAGCTCGTAATATGTGCCTACTAGATTTTGGGGCTTTTGAATGAGTTAAACCAATTGAATAAAGCGTAAGACAGAGATTAGACAAATAATCATAGAACAAAACAAGAGCTAAATTGTTATTAAAGGCGAAGATAATTGTCACAAGATACAATAAGTCAAGTTCGGCAACTGTATCAAAGAGTACAAACATGGAAAGATAAAAGGAGATACAAAAATCCCTTTCAGGGAACCTGTTTACTCTGCAGCCAGTGACTTGATCTTAAGGACGAACCTTGGTAATTCCTCGGTAGAAAGCTTTGAAGGAGCTTCAATGGAGGTTGAGGAAGATGGAGAAGATGAAGAGGAATTACAAGGGGAAAGCTAAAATAATTTATAAAAACGAAAGATGTCTAATTTACATTGGAAAACCCTATTTATAGACGCGGCTCGGCTCTCTTTTTGACCTATTTTCGTGTCCCCATTGATGTAGGAAGTCGTGGGGTCCATCGTGGCTTCGTGGGGGAAGAATTGGTCTTTTTGACCAATTCTCGCAGGTCTGCTCGCCGAGCAGGGCAGGCTGCTCGGCGAGCAGAGCTGCTCGCGACGAGCAGCGCCCTGCTCGGTGAGCAGGCGCCTGCCGGCCTACTCGGCGAGCAGGCACAGTGCCTGGGCGGTGCCTGGGCAGTGCCTGAGCGGTGCCTGGGCAGTGCCTGGGCGGTGCCTGGGCAGTGCCTGGGCAGTGCCTGGGCTGCTCGCCGAGCAGCGCCCGGGCTGCGCGCCGATGCTCAATTCGCCGAGCGACTACCGGGGGTCCCCGAGACTCGATTTTTGCCTGAAATTGATCATGTTTTAACCTGCACACGCACATAAACTCCAAACAACATTAGTTCAAGGGCTAAATTGACCCGCCAATCGCTTATTTGAGCAAACGCTTCGTTTGGTGCGACTTTTGACGGATCAATTAGCTTCAAAAGATAACGGAATTATAATATGCATGCCATTTTGGCCGTATTTGCCTAAATTGATCATAAAACGAGCCTAAACAACAAAAAGTAAATAAAACGTTTCCAATTTCTAACTAACTCACACAAAAGCATTTAAATGCGAGAATTGCTCGCTTATTAACTAAATAACGCTAAAACCCGTCCTAAAACCGTACCCAAAGATAGGGGTTTTTGACCCCTATCAAACCTCCTCGCACTTAAAACTTTACTTGTCCCCAAGTAAACTAAAAAAAAACTAAACCCGCCATCACAAGCAAGCTAGAAAACCTCCCGGTTTGACTAGGTGCTTGACACAACTTCGAGCATCTGTAATTACATGCATTCGGAAATACAAAGTAGAGACACGATATCCAAAAGCCGCAATTCAATTATCATGGGTCATAGTTTTAAGCACATGGACACATGTTCAATTAAACGAGTTTAAGGGGATCGCTAAGTAAAACACCTCACCATAGGTAGTTCACTCATTCACACAATTTTGGTGGCTA
The DNA here is from genome assembly GCF_963576675.1 of Euphorbia lathyris. Classification (NCBI taxonomy): domain Eukaryota; kingdom Viridiplantae; phylum Streptophyta; class Magnoliopsida; order Malpighiales; family Euphorbiaceae; genus Euphorbia; species Euphorbia lathyris. The sequence continues at coordinate 2,218,690 of NC_088917.1, read as the reverse complement.
AAGTGTTTACTCTCGGCTTATGTTCTTGCTTAGGATTACGCTGATTTTGCACGTTCATCCGAGTTCCTCTACTATGCTATATGATTCCGATGATATAAAAAACAGCCTCTAATTGGGGTTGTAATGTGGTTAGAGGGTTAAAGGTACAACAAGGGTTATCAGTTCTAGCGCTACAAAAACAAAATTTAAATGGCTTTAGCAAATATGAAGTGACTGAGCTTTTTATTCATCCCTTATTATTTTCTTTTTGGGATGTTTTCTTTGAGACGTTTTTTATTTCTCTAAGAACTGGGGAATGGAGTTATTCCCTTTTGTTCGTCTCTTTTCTTTTCCTTTTCTTTTTCTGTTTTTCTTTTTGGGATAGTGATGCTCATTCACTTCTTAGCCTTTTGGCTTGCTACTGAAATTCCATAAACAAAGATAAAGCGCTAGAAGAAAACAAAGGCTCTAATTGAGCTTTGTAAAGAAAAAGAAATTGGGTTAAATAGCGAACCAAACGAAGGTTTCGCAAAAAAAAACGGGTTGGAACGAAAGAAAAATCTACAAACTACAAAAATGTAGGCTCAAAGGGGCTTCCTAGAGTGGATGAAAAAAGAAAAAATAAGGTAAAGAAAAGGGTTAATTCTAATGAGGCTGATTCATCGTTTATCATCTCAAATCATTGCATGTAGGTTCAACACAGTATTAGGTGCAAAATCTGTAATCTTCCACAAGTCAAAGCATTCACACAAAAATGTCAAGAAAAAGAGCTTTTTGATGTTCGCTCTTAGGCTCAAATTCAGCTCACAATTCTTTGGGTTTCAATTTTGTGTTTACTAGTTTTCCCCAAACTCAAGTTTAATATCACATGCCTTCAATTCTTAAGTTATCTACCTAAGTAATGATTTTGGCATTTCTTCAAAAGTAGGGTCTAAATGCAAACTGTAGCTCATGCTTTTATAGATACAAGAGTTGTGTCCCACGCCTAAACTAGTTGTCATGCAATTTTAGATTCGGTTCTCAGCCCTCAAAGACAAATAACGAAGTTTAGATTCGAAGGAGGTTCACGGTTGTAGGTCCTAAACATGCAAAACCTAAATAAAATCCGGAAAACGCAAAACTAAACTAGACACGACGCAACAAAAATTTAAAAATTATACAATTTTTGTAAGTTTGTCTACCCCTTCTCCTCACAAAAAAAATGTGCAATAAGTTCCAACATTGCATCACAAACCATAAAGTACAAGTGCAAAAAGTTAGGGTGGAGAAGAAAACTTACGGATTTTATCGCAATCGCCAAAAGCTTGACGATTTGCGGTGGCAAATTTTTTTTATTATTATTATTTATTTATTTATTTCAGCTTCGTTCGGAAAAAATCCCGAACCGTTGCTTATCTCGGCCGAGCAGCGGGCTGGGCGCAGTGCCCAGCGGCAGGCTGGGCGCAGTGCCCAGCGGCGTGCTGGGCGCCAGCGCCCAGCGACGGGCTGGGCGCCAGCGCCCAGCGCGCGGCGAGCAGTGGCCTGCTCGCCGAGCTGGGCCTCCTGGGGCCATTTTTTTTTTATATTTTCTTTTTAAACCTGAAAACTTAAAAATAAAAAAATAAAAATAAAATAAAATAAAACTAAACAACTAAAAAAAAAATTTATTTATATATTTTTTTAAACGAACACTTTTAAAAAAAACGTAAAAGAAAACTAAAAAGACTAAACTAAAAGATCAATGTATAATCTAAATAAAACAAACCTGAAAAGTTTTATTAAAACTTGGGTTGCCTCCCAAGAAGCGCTACGTTATAGTCGGTGAGCTCGACATAGAATTCCCGCCTAGGTGTATGCTTCTACTCGGGTTAGGAATTCAAATTCCTGAATAAATAATCCGTACCTGCAAAACGGATTATCAGTTTCAAAGATTTTTATTGAAAACAAATGATCAAATTTAAATAAATTATGAAAACGTTTAGTTTGCTCCCTTTTTGATTCTCTAGGTAGATCAAAGAGAATGAAAGTTTCTGGACTTGGAGCAAAACTGAACTCTTCTATCTTTGGATTCTTCTCTAGAGGCTCAATTTCAACTGATTCCTCAATTAATATTGAAACTTTTGGTTTCTCATAATTAGGGATCAGTTCTTCATTGTTAATGGGAGGAGATATTACCTTATCAACCTGACCTACCAAATTGGGTTCTTTATTTGATTCGTCCGCGGTTGAATCAACTAGGATCCCTTTTTGTATGCATAAATTTTTGATTGAGGCATACAAATCGTCAGTTTGATCTTCGTGAGTAGATAGAAAGTTAAGCAAATGCGTAATAGACTCCTTATTTCCATTGTTTCTAGCCATTTTCTCAAAAAAGAAGAATCATTAGAAATAACAATAAAAATTAAAAACAAATATTCACAAAAAGAAAAGTATAAACGATTATAAACAAAGGATAATAACAAGGAATGCCTAAACTAACAAATCGACCTTTGGTTCGATATTGCAGAAGAAATAAATCTCCGGCAACGGCGCCAAAAACTTGATGCGGTTTCTCGCGAAACCTCACTAAGGGATAAGTGTACCCCGTCGTTATCAAGTAATAAAATTCTGGGTTTAAGTCCAGGTTATCGTCCACAGGATTTATTTCTGCAAGTATCAAGCTACTCGGTCTCGGATGTTATCTAGGCTTAGGGGGTTTTGAGTTTGGTTTGTTTACTTAATCTACTCCTAGGTTGAATTATGCTAATCCTAGCTAAGTTATCTAATTCTAACTAAGTTATCTAATTCTAGCTAAGTTATTCTACGCCTAACTAAGTTACTCTACCCCTAATTGATCTTTCATTAATGAAACTATTCGAAGGAACATGGTGTGAACGATAATAATCAAGATAGATTATCAAGTCTATTGAATAAAAACCTAATCTGAGTCACTTGTATTCAAGGCGATTAACCCTACTTACCCTCCTGAGGTTCCTAGCGCGTGATTCCCTAAGGCCGAAACTAGGTCTAAGGCTCAGTAAATTGGCGCTTAATCAACTAAGAGGTCGTCAATCTCCTAGGCTCTGACTAGGTCAGATTCAGCTCGCAATATGTGCCTACTAGATTTTGGGGCTTTTGAATGAGTTAAACCAATTGAATAAAGCGTAAGACAGAGATTGGACAAATAATCATAGAACAAAACAAGAGCTAAATTGTTATTAAAGGCGAAGATAATTGTCACAAGATACAATAAGTCAAGTTCGGCAACTGTATCAAAGAGTACAAACATGGAAAGATAAAAGGAGATACAAAAATCCCTTTCAGGGAACCTGTTTACTCTGCAGCCGGCGACTTGATCTTAAGGACGGACCTTGGTAATTCCTCGGTAGAAAGCTTTGAAGGAGCTTCAATGGAGGTTGAGAAAGATGGAGAAGATGAAGAGGAATTACAAGGGGAAAGCTAAAATAATTTATAAAAACGAAAGATGTCTAATTTACATTGGAAAAACCCTATTTATAGACGCGGCTCGGCTCTCTTTTTGACCTATTTTCGTGTCCCCATTGATGTAGGAAGTCGTGGGGTCCATCGTGGCTTCGTGGGGGCGGAATTGGTCTTTTTGACCAATTCCTGCAGGTCTGCTCGCCGAGCAGGGCAGGCTGCTCGGCGAGCAGAGCTGCTGGCGACGAGCAGCGCCCTGCTCGGCGAGCAGGCGCCTGCCGGCCTGCTCGGCGAGCAGGCATAGTGCCTGGGCAGTGCCTGGGCAGTGCCTGGGCGGTGCCTGGGCAGTGCTTGGGCGGTGCCTGGGCAGTGCCTGGGCGGTGCCTGGGCAGTGCCTGGGCTGCTCGCCGAGCAGCGCCCGGGCTGCGCGCCGATGCTCAATTCGCCGAGCGACTACCGGGGATCCCCGAGACTCGATTTTTGCCTGAAATTGATCATGTTTTAACCTGCACACGCACATAAACTCCAAACAACATTAGTCCAAGGGCTAAATTGACCCGCCAATCGCTTATTTGAGCAAACGCTTCGTTTGGTGCGACTTTTGACGGATCAATTAGCTGCAAAAGATAACGGAATTATAATATGCATGCCATTTTGGCCGTATTTGCCTAAATTGATCATAAAACGAGCCTAAACAACGAAAAGTAAATAAAACGTTTCCAATTTCTAACTAACTCACACAAAAGCATTTAAATGCGAGAATTGCTCGCTTATTAACTAAATAACGCTAAAACCCGTCCTAAAACCGTACCCAAAGATAGGGGTTTTTGACCCCTATCACTCGCCCAACGTAATGTTGGGCGGCCGCCCAACCACCTTGGGCGACGCCCGATTTTGCTCGGGCGTCGCCCAAGCTTCCGGGGATCCGTTTCCCTATAAAAGGGCACGGATCCCCATGCATTAGGAGAGGGGAGGAATTTTTTGGAGCTTTCTCACTCTAGACATTTTTAGAGAGAGAAAGTCAATTTTTTGGAGAAAATATTTTTTTTCCCAAAAAAATCCAAATTTTCCCAAAGTTAAATTTTTACTAAAAAACCGGAAAATCACGACTCGTGGAATCAATCGGCTTCGACTGTCAGATACCGAACTTGAGGTATTATCCGAGGACTAGACTCATTTTATTTTATTTAATTTATTCCTTTCCTTTATTTATTTTCATGTTATAGTTTTTATTTATTTAGTTATTCATTTATTTTATCACGTTTTATTTAATTTGGCGTATTTATTTAATTTTCGTCTCGTGTTGAATAAAATTTGGTTTTGCTTTAAAATAAAAAACCTCGTTTTGATATCCCAATACGAACCGTGATCCGATAAAAAGGTAGTTCGGGTATTAAAAACGTTGTAATTATAAGTTTTAATTTAAAGGAATTTCCAAATAATGTATTAAAATAAAAACGTCGTTTTAGGAACTTCCGTTATTGACTATGATCCATTTTTGGTAGTTCGGAAATCCAAAACGATTGAATTAGACTTAATTTAAAGCCTTTGAATAAATCTGGAAACAATTGGAGTGCTGCTGTAATTTTCCGTTTCTGTTACTAATTGCTGTTTACCGACGGATTTTCCATCGGTAAATCTGATGGAATGTAAAAAATGCTGTTTTGGTCCCTCTTTCTTAACTTTTAAGCTTTTGATCCTTTATATATATATGTATAGTTATGTAATATATATTTTCAAACTATTTTTGGATATTTGGTACATGTAATTATTTAGAATGTTTATATACTATTTTTCATCAATTTAATCTAATATAAGTATGTATATATCTTTTTCTTTTTCCTTCATTTAGATGATAATGGATTTTATTTTAAAATGATATTCACTTGGGTGTTTTTGGGGTGATTAATTAGTAGACATTTTGTGGATAAATGAGTATTATTTTGATATTTAAGTTACATTATGTATGTATATATATAGTTTTGGACCATTTAGGCTATATTAGTTATTATTAGTTGAAACTATTTTGGGGATATATAATAATTTCTTATTTAGGGGTTTTATTCATTATTTTCACATATTTAAAGTAAACATGTATTATACTTAGTATTTTCATTATTATTCCTTATATATGTATTATATAGTATCTTTTCATTTATCCTTATTTCATGTTTCCCTTTTTTGGGTCAATATATATATATATATATATATATATTATTTTCTTTATTCTTTGGGCATTTAGGAGTCCATATTTCAAATGGGCTTTATTTGGGAGTGGATTTTGATTTAATGTGTTTATTGTTGTAATTATAACAAGTAGAGAATCCATTAAGGAAAAAGGGGAAAATAAATCACAAAAAGAGTTTTCTATTTAATTATTTGAACTAGTGATTTTTTAGAGGTTCCTAATGTAAATAAATAGTGTTTTCTCGACATTTCAAATCGTTTCTTAAAATACCACGTTTTAAAACCTTAGTCCGTTCCAACGACGGATTAAGCGAACCTTGTAATTAAAATCGTTTTCATTGTAAATAATGAAGTTTTGAATCGTTTTCTTAAAGGATTTGTACAAAATAAAATTGACTTGTATGTTTAACCACGTTTTCTTATTAAAGGTTTGTATCTCAATGTTTTCAAACACTCGAGTCGTTCCAACGGCGATTCGGGTGAACTTCATCAAACGGGGTTTTAAAACGCACCTAAATCGTTCCAATGGCGATTGAGGTGCGAACCATGTAAATAAACTCGTTTTGGAGAAATAAGTTAGAATTAACTCGCAACACAACATGTAAATCACGTTGTAAATAAACCACTTCTTCCTTCCTCCCTCTCTTTTATATTGAACTGATGTAAATGGGTGATTCTTTACTAAAGTGGCTTTTCAATAATATATGCTCAAAACGGTTTCCAAAACGAGAAAGAAAAGGTTTCAAATGAATTTTAAACTTAAAGAAATATACGATTAGTCCGTTATCGCCTAACATGCTGAGTAGGAGGCCGGTGGTTCATAACCGGGCGATGTCGGGGTGCCTAGTAGCCTTTCTCCGGAAAGGAGCTAGCCTTCTCGGCTCGTACCTAAGTTTCCCGAACCCACACTGGTCTCCCGTAAGGGATCGGTGTTCATTTTTCCATTCGTGGGTGGCGACTCTTCCATATCTCCGAGCTCCGGTCCTGCCGAGCAGTTTGATTCCACGATTGGTTGCTTTCGGTGCCAATCACCGCTTACGTCGCCATGAGGTTGTCCACCCCCCGGTCCGCCCGGGAGATTAGGCCGCGGCACCTCGTCTAACAAGTGGCGACTCTGCTGGGGAAGCGAGAAATTTGATTCCGGAAGGCGTGTATTAAGCCCTTAACGGGGACGGATCGTATTATTTCTTTTCGTATGCATTCATAAGCATTATTGCAAACCTTTTGGGTAATTTCCGTGAAACCTCTAGCGAGAGTCCATTCGTCGCTCGAAAGAGGCTAGTGTAAGTTCCCCCTTACAGTAAGGCGCCAAAGGGTCCCCATCCATTCGTTAGGGGCGAATTTGTACGGTCCTGTGAGGTCCCGCGATCAGCCGTGTCAGCATATAGTAGCCTTAGAAGTTGCCATAGGATTACCTGTTACTATTTTTGATGTGATAAATGGATCAGTTCGTGTTTTCAAATTGCCATGATACGTGTCTAATCCTAAAATATGTAAAGAAAATGAAACGATACGTTAATATATACTCTTAAACCGATATATAAACTACCCCAAATATTGAAACAATTCGAACTAAAGACGACTTAGTCATCTCGTATGAATGAACTTGTGCGACCCGTCTGGTCCCTTTCCGTGTCCCGAAGAAGGCACATGTTCAGGAAATACGTTATGACGTAAGCACGTATTAGTGCGGATCGATTTGGTATTCAGGATAGTTATATCTCGATTCAAAAGACTATATTAACGAGTAGCCGTTATTCACATTCTTTAAATAGGTTGGGATAAAACGAAATTATGACGAAACGAAAACGAAGAACATTTCTGTTTCGAATGACCCCGTTGTAACGTAAAGAGTTTCGCAAACATGGCCCGTCCCTTCCGAATAAAAGACGAGCTCTTACGTTATGCCGTGTGTCGTTCTTAAGAGAAATGGACGTGTCCGCAAAGGTGACTAAGAAAATAAAAGAAAAGGCAAAAATAAACAAACGACCAAAACCATTCTTTATCTACGATATATGTCAATCCCGAGAGTAGTTAAAGAAAATAAACCAATGCCGTTAAATACGTGCCTCGAACTGGTATATACGCCGTTTAAAATCACGAAGCCGAATTAAGCTAAACCGCATTATCGCACCATATGGACGAGACTGTGGATTTGACTAATGGCTCGATCATTTCGACCGTTACCAAAACTACAAGAAATATGGCCCGATATGCACGTTTGCTTAAACTCGTGCCTAAATGAAAAAGAACGGTAATATCCATGCTTCGAATAAGCATGCGATTCAACGAAACGTTGATTTTCTATAACCACGCTAAGGTGATATATCCCGTAGATTGGAAGGAATAAAAAATTGTGATTATCCGAAAGATTACCGTGCGCTCAAATAAGACTCGCCGTCTTTTCACGTAGCTAAAACGAGCAAACGGATTCTTAACGCTAAAAACAAACGCGTTACGCGATGCGTCCGTTCCCTAAATTCAAAAGTGATCCCATCACTAAATAAACACGTGGTTACGTCTCTCGATAGATCCAAAAGATCCCGTTGTAATCCAAAAATCAAGACACGAACCCACGCGAATAAAAGGGAACGAGTCATTGAAAATAACGGACAATTGGACTAAAAGAATAACTTGTACCACGTCTAAAAACTGAGATGCGCTCAAAGGGAGTCAAAACCCGAACTAATGCGTCTCGCGAAAGGACAAAAGACGAGTTATTCCGAAAGGTCAATCCAACTTGGTCGATTTCTTAGTCACTGAACGTTGATACGTCAAAACGAACTGTATTGTTTGATGGATGATTTACTTTTTCCGCAATAATCGACGGCATCACGCGTCCCCTGGACCGCAATGTGAGCCCCAAACCAAAATCCTAGGAAAGAGACTTGGACCATCGAGTGTGTGGAGGAATAAGGGTGGAAGAGAGATGTTGTGATACGTGTAATTAGACTAACGTTTGTTCTTCTTATCTTATATATCCGTAAATAATAAACGCACACACCACGAATCATGCATATAAAATCATGCATACATACTAATGGATACCGTTCGCGCAGACGTCATCATTAAGCGATTGTGGTACCGAGAGAGCAGTCGGCTAGTTAGACAGTTTGATCAGCTACAGATTGACAGTCCCGAATCAGCAATTGTGGCTTCTGATTCATCTTCATCCGGGTATACTCCTTCTTCTGTCAGTATGTCTGCGACCGACGAAAAAGTGGCCGGATTGGAAAACTCTGTGAACAACATTAATGAGCAGTTAGCAATAATAGCAGCCCAGATAGCTAAGTTGGCCATGAAGGATGACAAGAGTGGCAGCAAGCACGCTGAGAATGAGGTGAACGATGGCCCTCGCTTTGGGAACGAGGATGATTATCAGGATTATATCCGAAAGCAGCTTGAGAAGGAGAAAGCTAAGGAAGAGGAGTGGAAGCAACACATCACTTAGGAGGTGCAGGATCTACGTGGAGGAAGTTCCGGGAGTCAGGACTTTTATAATTTGAAGAATTGTTTATCGGCAACGGCTTTGCCTTTGAAATTCCGGCTCCCTGACATGAAGAAGTTCGATGGAACTGGAGATCCCACCGCTCACATGAATCAGTATGTTGCTGTGATGAAGCACACGATCCTGACTGAGGATCAAGTCCTGGGGCTGTTCAACACTTACTTAGAGGGGGCTGCCCTCACATGGTTTCATGCATTACCGATGGTAACAAAGAGGGATTGGAAGGAATTAGCGAAGTCATTCATCGCTCAGTATAGCTTTAACACCATGCTTGAGGTCACTTTGAAGGAGCTTGAGAGCACTAAGCAGCAGACTGGGGAATCTTTCTCCGATTTTTTAAAAAGACGGAGGGCCAAGGCCACGGTTATGAAGCAGAAGCCGCTTGAGCAGGATCAGATCCGAATGGTAGTCGGCAACACGTTGCCGTATATCAAGAATGAGCTGCGGTATATGCCTTTTACCGATTTTAACCAGATGTACAGTTGTGCCTTGACAGTTGAGGGGGATGGAGAACCAAAGAAAGCTTATACCAAATGGACCAAGTCTGGATATAGTGCCGGAGGGCCAAGTGCGAGTACGGAATCCGCAGCAGTGAAAGTGTTTGATCTAAATGCTATTGAAAAGAGGCGGTTCGCCAAGTTTGATCAAACCTACGCAAAAGTTTTCGAACGTTTGCAGAAAAAGGGATTGTTGAAAGCCCTTACCCCATATAACAAAGCTCCACCTACTCCGCAGATACAGGCTAGAGGGTATTGTGAATTCCATAGCAATTATGGGCATACAATTGAGAATTGCGAGAGGCTGAAACACGAAATCCAAGATTTAATCGAGGAGAAGAAGATAGCTGATCCTTCGTCAGCGAACCCTTTCGTTAGGCATAATCCATTGCCTAATCATAGGGTGAGCATGATCGGAGTTGGTCTGGCAGAAGGTGTAGTGATGGAATCCTTCGAGGAGAATGTAGAGGAGTTGTTGGACTCCGACGAAAAGAGCAATGTAGGAAATAGTATATATGTGTCCTTCCTTGGCGAGGAACAGGAGGATGAACTGATGAATGAAGGGTTGGACCGTGGGGCTACGTATGATGAAGATAGTGCCGAAGAGACCGGAGAAGGGTCGTCTCGAACTATTGTGCCTAATTTGGGTCTGTTTAGTGGTGGAGGTAATCCCGAGGTGCACTTGCGTGAATATATGCGCGACATGTTTGTTGAATCCTTCGGGGTGGACGAGATTGCTCAGTGGTTTCACCATTCGCTGGTAGGCGAGCCTTTGGGGTGGTTCCACTCATTACCCGACTCTTGCAAGCATGATTGGGATCAATTATCAGATTTATTCTTAGAAAAGTACCAAAGAGCCGAGGATAGGACCGCAGAGCGCTTCGCAATGCAGATTGGACCTATCAAGCGTCCGTTACCGAGGGTTAGCAAGTATAATGGCAACAAAGATCCTATGGAACACCTTCACTTTTACTTATCGGCCATGGCGCCTTTGGGTTTTAAGGAAGAAGAGATCACCAGCTTGTTCTGTAATTCGCTGATGGGTGAGCCGTTAATGTGGTATATGTCACTTCCAATGTATGTTAAGACCGATTGGGCGGCAATGACGAAGAGGTTTATCAAAGAGTATACGGTATGGATGCTGGCAGAGCAAACCCCGGATTCCCCCTCCTATCAAACACCCGATGCGGTATTAGCAATGCCTAGGTATGGTGGATACCAGGATCCTATTGAGCATGCGAGGTTATTTCGCAACCATATGTATGACGCCGGATTCCCGCAATGTGAATTACATGAACATTTCCCGGAAGCTTTAATGGGAGAGGCCTTGTTGTGGCACCAGGGCCTATCAGAGGAGGAAATGGGTCATTGGGTACCGCTTAGGAGGGCCTTTGTGGCAAGATATGAGATGTATGTTCCATGGACGGGATCCCTGGAGGATCTGGATAGGATCAGGCAATTCCCCGAGGAACCATTTGTAGATTATGCTAGAAGGTGGAGGCACCGTTATGAGCAGTGTCACGAAACAATGAGCGATAAGGTGCAGCTTATGTGCATACAGAGAGGAGCTATTCCGTTAGCAGCTAGAAGGATGAGTAGAGTGTCCCTCCGAGATTATGATGATCTGATAGGATGGGCATTGTATGGATCGGCGGATCCTTTTTATTTGAATCCGAATGTTCCTCATGTTATGGATTTAATGATTGTAGACATTTGGGAGAGCTCTTCGGATGAGGAAGATGCTAATCTATTAACATTTGGGACGAATAGGGATGATGAGCCGGAAATTGCCGTCATGACAAGATCAGGTCGAGTGGCCGAAGGAAAGGCACCTATGGTAGAGACTGAGATAAGGGAAGGGTCGGCTCCTAAGCCCGACGACCAAGTTCTCGAGCAGTTGAAGAAGACACAAGCTAAATCCACGGTGTGGGAATTTTTATGCCATTCTAAGTATCATCGTGAGAACCTGATGAAAGAGCTGCAGAGTTTGGTCATTTCTACCGATACTGAACCGGCAGCGCTAGTAGGGGCAATTATGGCTCGAAAGAAAACCGAGATCACGTTTACTGACGAGGATCTCCCAGAGGAGGGAAAAGCTCACAACAAGCCTTTGTATATCCGAGCTGAGATTAACGGGAAGAAGACTAGCTGTGTGATGGTCGATGATGGATCGGCTATTAATGTTTGCCCGTTGAAACTCTTGTCTAAACTGGGAGTGGAAAGAGGAGACTTGACGGCCTCGAAAACTGTGATTAGGGCTTATGATGATAGTCGTAGGCATATTGAAGGAGTCTTTAACGCCAAGTTGAAAGTGGGGCCGCATGAAGAAGAAACTGAGTTCACAGTGCTGGATATCCCGGTAACCTTCGGTGTATTGTTGGCACGCCCATGGTTCCACAAGTTGGGAGGTGTGCCCTCCACGCTCCATCAAATGATCAAGTTTCCCTTCAGGGAAGAGATAGTGACAATCAGAGCAGAAAAATTGAGCTCAGTGGCGGCATTGGGGATCGAGCCTCAGCTTTTCTCCGGATTCCAAGTTTCTGGGATCTACGAGTCTAGCATGACCACCGATGTGGTGAAGATGATGAAGGGAGGTTTCATCCCAGGAATGGGCTTAGGAGCACACCATCAGGGGTTGCCAGAATTTCCGGACTTTAAGAGTCAGAAAACCCGGAGGGGTTTGGGATATGAGCAAGGAGGTCCGTCCAACGTAAGTAGCGAAGGAAAAGTGGGCCTAAAGAAGTATTTCGTGAATGAGGGGCATGGAAAGGTTTATTCAGGGACCCCTGAGTCGTGGACTAGCACCGAAGGGAAGATTCTGCCAGGGTTTGAAATTTTCAATGATGTGACCGACTGGGGCAAAGGAAAGGCGAGCTGCTTTGTCGAGGAGATTATGATGTTAGACTTGAATGCCGAGGAGCAAGTCATCACCATTGAAGCAACTGCAGGAGCAACGAATGAACCCAGTACCTCCAAAGCATATGAGAAACCCGAGAACCTTGATGATGAAAATTGTATTACTGCTTTGTTTGAATCAGATGATGTAATCGCCAATACTATCAATGAAATGAATTCTGATTTTGCTTACTTGCTTGATGTTGATCGTGATCATACCATGCATTCTCATTCATATAACATGCCTACATTTTGAAATCAATGCAATAGAAATGTCAACTTTCAATCTTGGTACGGATGGAAATCCTAAACTTATACAAATTGCTCAAGAATTAACTATTGAAGAGAGGAAAGAATTCGAGAGAATAATTAAAAAATACGAAATAGTGTTTGCTTGGACATACGAAGACATGCCTGGAATTGATCAATCAATCGTAACTCACCGTATTCCAACATATCCCGAGGCGAGGCCCGTAAAGCAGAAGCTCCGACGCATGAGACCGGAATGGGCAGATAAGATCAGAGAAGAAGTGAAGAAGCAGTTAGAAGCAGGGTTCATCGAAGTAATCGACTATCCCCCATGGGTCGCAAATGTGGTGCCCATCGCAAAGAAAGACGTCAAAGTGAGAATGTGCGTCGATTATCGAGACCTTAACAAGGCATGCCCCAAGGATGAATTCGCATTACCTCATATCGACGTGTTGATCGACAGTGCAGCTTCAAGCGTCTTACACACGAATGTGGACGGTTTCATGGGCTACATGCAAGTTCAGATGGCCGAAAAACACAAAGCAAAAACCTCGTTCACAACTGAGTGGGGGACATATTGTTACAGAGTGATGCCGTTTGGTTTGAAAAATTTCGGGGCAACTTACCAGCGAATGGCCACAGCATTGTTCCATGATATGATACACAAGGAGGTAGAAGTTTATGTGGATGACATGATGGTCAAGTCAGAGACAAGAGAGGGGCATTTTGTTGCACTTGAGAAGTTTTTGGCCCGAATTGCGGAATTCAAACTAAGGTTAAATCCGAAGAAGTGCTTTTTCGGCATTTCATCGGGGAAAATCTTAGGCTACGTAATCGGAAATAAAGGAATCGAAGTAGATCCCGATAAAGTGAAGGCTATACAGGAAATGCCGACACCAAAGAATGAGAAAGAAGTGAGAGGGTTTCTGGGGCAGGTTCAGTATATCAGTCGGTTCATAGCAAGACTCACCGCAATCTGCGAGCCAATCTTTAAGTTGTTAAGGAAAGACCAACCCACAATCTGGAATGATAAGTGTCAGCAAGCTTTGGAGAGCGTCCGGAACTATTTGTCTAATCCGCCAGTGCTGAGACCGCCTAAACTAGGAAAACCGCTTCTCCTCTACGTAGCGATTGAGGAGCGATCTATTGGGGCAATGCTGGCCCAAGAGGGAGACACCGGTGTGGAGCACGCGGTGTATTATCTGAGTAAGAAGTTCCTGGAGTACGAGCTCAAGTACAATATGATCGAAAAGACGTGTGTGGCGGTAGTATGGCTAACGAAGAAACTACGACATTATTTTCAATCATATAAAGTAATCATTATTTCTCGGATGGACCCCGTGAAGTATCTGTACCGAACTCCGTCTTTGACAGGGAAGTTAGCCCGATGGTTACTGCTTTTATCCGAGTTTGACATTGAATATGTAACGAAGAAGGTTGTCAAAGGGAGGGCCGTGGCAGAGTTTCTGGCCAACCAACCCCTGAATGCAGAAGAGGAAGAGATAAGCTATGATTTCCCCGATGAACACTTGAACGCAATAGAAGTCATACCCTGGAAAATGTTCTTCGACGGAGCAGTTAATTTGAATGGAGCCGGAGTTGGAGTACTACTTATTTCACCGGAAGGAAAAAGGATCCCGATGGCCAAAAAGTTATCCTTCCCTCTCACCAATAATATGGCCGAATATGAAGCGTGCATTTATGGTTTAGAGTCATCAGCAGCACTGGGAGCATCGTATGTCGAAATTTGGGGTGATTCAAAGCTGATCATCGAACAAGCACAAGGAAACTGGGAAGTAAGGGAAGAAAGGCTACGTCCATACCTAGACCAACTAGATGGGTTGGCACAAAGATTCAAGGAATGTCTTTTTCATCATATCCCTCGAGCACAGAACCAGGCAGCGGATGCTTTGGCCACTTTGGTGTCAGTTTGGGACAATCCCCGGAACCTCGCCTCGAAACCGTTGGTATTGAGGAGATCTCACAAACCATGCTACGAAGACATAATGCTGTTAGGGGCAGATGAAAAGCCATGGTATTTCGACATCGTGAACTTCATGAAAAGTGGAACATATCCGGCAGAGTCAGAACCTAGGGATCAAGCTGTGATTAGAAGATTGGCTCAGCAGTTCGTCATCCACAACGATTTGCTTTACAAAAGGCACATCGATGGGTTACAGCTAAGATGTTTGGATGCGGGAGAAGCCCGCGAAGCGAAGGAATCTGTACACTCGGGAATTTGTGGGGCCCATATGGGAGGAGTAGTGTTAGCTAAGAAAATCATCAGACAAGGCTTCTATTGGCTCACTATGGAAAGAGATTGTACCTAGGTTTCCCGAACCCACACCGGTCTCCCGCAAGGGATCGGTGTTCATTTTCCCATTCGTGGGTGGCGACTCTTCCATATCTCCGAGCTCCGGTCCTACCGAGCAGCTTGATTCCATGATTGGTTGGTTTCGGCGCCAATCACCGCTTACGTCGCCATGAGGTTGTCCACCCCCCGGTCCGCCCGGGAGATTAGGCCGCGGCACCTCGTCTAACACCCGTCAACTTTGGGCGACGCCCAAGTAAAATTGGGCGTCGCCCAAAGGGGGTTGGGCGGCCGCCCAACGATCGTTGGGCGTACGCCCAACGACCGTTGGGCGTTCGCCCCACGACCGTTGGGCGTTCGCCCCACGACCGTTGGGCGTTCGCCCCACGACCGTTGGGCGTTCGCCAAACGACCGTTGGGCGTTCGCCCAACGAACGTCGGGCGTCCGCCCAACGTCATTGGGCGTGCGCCCAACGGACGTCGGGCGTTTGTCCACCGATCGTCGGGCGTCCGCCCGACGCTGTTGGGCGCTCGTCCGGAGGCCGCCGCGCACGCACGCCCGGCAGCCATCGGGCGTGCGCCCTACGCCGTCGGTCGCGTGTTCCGCGATGCTGGGCTTGCGTGCCCAACGGCCGTCGAGCGTGCGCCTTGCGCTGCCGAACGTGCGTCCAACTGACGTTTGAACACGCATCAGCTGTCGCTAAGCGCTCGCACGATGTCGTTGAGCACTCGCGAGCCGTCCTCTTGACGACCGCGGCTCCATTAACTCTTCCCTTCTTATTACATATTTTATGCGTTTTAGAACTTCCGGAATCAACCGCTTCAACTATCTTGTTTACAGGTTGTCGTCACAGGTCCTCCAACTCGGTGTCTACAGTTGCCCCTACTTTTCTATTTTGACAGTGATGTGTGTGTTTTGAAAACGTTTTTTGCTAACGCAACACATGCAATGTAAAACATATAAAAGTAAAAGACACGTAAAGAGTAGGAGGAAGAATACCTGACTTTTGCACTGCGTGTTCGGGCGTCATTCTCGATTCTTTCCGTCCTTGCCTTTGAATCGGCTGCCGGTGGATGTTCCTCTTACGGACCCTAGCCTAAGCTGACTGTGGGTAAAATTGGCTCGAAAGCAACCTCGGTTGTGGACTGTAGATAAGATGGCTAAAAAGCTACCTCGGTCGTGAACCGTAGGTAAGATGGCTAAAAAGCTACCTCGGTCGTGAACCGTAGGTAAGATGGCTAAAAAGCTACCTCGGTCGTGAACCGTAGGTAAGATGGCTAAAAAGCTACCTCGGTCGTGAACCGTAGGTAAGATGGCTAAAAATCTACCTCGGTCGTGAACCGTAGGTAAGATGGCTAAAAAGCTACCTCAGTCGTGAACCGTAGTTAAGATGGCTAAAAAGCTACCTCGGTCGTGAACCATAGGTAAGATGGCTAAGAAGCTACCTCGGTCGTGAACCGTAGGTAAGATGGCTAAAAAGCTACCTCGGTCGTGAACCGTAGGTAAGATGGCTAAAAAGCTACCTCGGTCGTGAACCGTAGGTAAGATGGCTAAAAAGCTACCTCGGTCGTGAACCGTAGGTAAGATGGCTCAAGGGCAAAAAGGTTCTTTCTAACGATTCTGAATTCTTTTAAAACACCGTTGTCTGTATTTTCTCACTGGAGCTAGTGTCTTGGAGGTTTGAATGGTTCGATAGGAATGTCTTTTTAGTCCGGAATGATTCAAACTAACAATTATTTTTCTGTTGACTGTCGTCTGTATTTTGACTGGTGCCGCTGTTCTGTAAAAATTGGCTGTCGTCTGGAGTTCCATCTTGATATTATCGGTCACTGTTTGGCAGAAACGCAGGCTGAAACGGACTGCAAATCGGAGGTCTGTGCACCTGGTAAATAATTATTTACTTTTTACCTTTATGTCACATCGTACCTTTTTCAATATCTACGGGAATGCCATTCTCCCTTTATATATAAGGTGGTGGGTCTTCATTTCAACCCCACACCTTCTCTCTCTTCTCCCTCTCTCTAACTTCTGATTTGGATTGTTCTCGGGATGGATTTGGACCAACATGATGGCACGAAGGGGATGGAGGCGGGTTTTGTGAACCTTACCACAGTGGACCCTTTTCAGAACCCGGCAACACATCTGAGCCGGACCCAATGTAACCAGGTAAGTACTTTCTTACTTCCTCGTCTTTTGACTAGAATTCTAGGCTTTAGTATCCCTACTTGGACATGATTTGCGTGCTAACATCTAGATTGCCTTAGAGGACTTTAGTTAGAAAACACGAATTTCTTTGTTTGCAAGTAACACTTTATTTATCTTTTTGTGAGAATGCGAACTATGTGCATGTGAATAGTAAAACTATGAACAATGCATGCCAACAGTAAGAACAAACATGAATAGTGCACGTGAATAGCAAAAACTTGAATGATGTACGTGAATAGTAAAAACTTGACCAATGCACGTGAATAGTAAAAACGTGAATAGTAAAAACGCGAATGACGCACGTGAATAGTAAAAACTTGACTAATGCACGTGAATAGTAAAAATGCGAATGACGTACATGAATAGTAAAACTTGACTAATGCACGTGAATAGTAAAAACTTGACTGATGCACGTGAATAGTGCACGTGAATAGTAAAAATTTGAACAATGCATGCGAATAGATCAATAAATCAAGTCCTATACAGATAACCCTAAGGGAGAGATTTCACAAAATGACGGTCTATCTTAACAAGATGTCTCTAGGGTAGATTTGATCGAAAGGATAGCTAGGTTAATGTGTTTTCATCCGATGCAAGCCTAGGAATAACCTTTAAACTTACCTGTTCCGTTCTTTCCAGTTTATCGGCATCTCTGGGACTACCGCGGATATTCACACGTGGTACTCTATGCTAGGCGCCGCGGCGAGAGCCCGCGTGCGAGAGTTGGGTTTTGAGCCCTTCCTTTTGGCGCTGCCCCGTGCCAACGGGGTGTGTGACCGTTTTGGCCTACGGGCCTTATGCGAGAGATGGGTTGACTCGACCCACACCTTTCACCTTTCCTTCGGGGAGATGACCATCTCGCCTCGAGACTTTTCTTTGCTGACCGGGCTGCGGGGGAGTAGCACTCCGGTTCCCTTCTCCTTTGACATGATGCGCCCACGGGCTGACCGCGCTAGACTGACTGCTTTGATTGGGCCGGGATTTTATCCAGGTGCCAAGTCTACCCCGGCGAAGTTTATCACCACATCGGGGCTTTTGAGTCGCATGGACTTTTGCGGGACTGACGACACCGATCTGGCCATCCGTAGCTTCCTGATATATGCTTTGAGCGAGACGATCTTCCGCACCAAGAGCGGGACGATTCATGCTGGACTTATTCAGGCCTTCAGTGATTTGGATGCGGTGGCGTCCTACGATTGGGCAGGAGCGGGTCTAGCTTTCCTATACAAGTTTTTGGATTTGACTTGCCGGAAGCGCAAGGATTTCGGTGGCTACACGTTTGCTCTTCTGGTACGTGGTGCATCCTTGACTCGCCCTTCTTATCTTCTTCGCGCTTTCCGTTTGTAACCTTCGTTTTTACAAGCAGGTTTGGGCCTACGAGAGGCGGATTCTTCCCAGCGAGCATCGGCGTAGGCCACGGGTGTCGAAGCCCCCACTCATGGCTCGATGGAGGGAGTTCGATCTAGGTACCGAGGAGAGGCCGACGGTGGCTCAGCTTCTAGATTGGATTGACTCGCGGACCTTGGGACAGGTAAATATCTTCTAGTCGAGCTAGATTCTTGTTTGATAGGACCTGACTTTCTCTTTGTGTTTTTAGATTAAATTCAGGTGGGACGACCTGGACTTCGGTCCCGATTATGCGTACGTTACCCTGATCCAGGAGCAGCAGAGTGTGCTTACCGGCCCTTGCGTGCGGGCTTGGTACTTGGGCGATCGGGCCATCACTGGGGTCAGGGCCTCGCACTGGACACCAGGCGAGATCCCCGTTTTTATGTTCGCGGTGCGGACCATGCTTTGTCGGTCATTCGTCGGGATTTGACCCGCCGCTTTGTTGGTAGAGATGTGTGGGTTCATGCCGGGGGCCGTGCTCTCTACTTATCGACATTGTTGAGTGCGAGGGATGCCCCAGTGGCGGCGATGGAGGTGGACCCTGTGGCGGATGTATTTTCGCAGGAGGCGGTCGCTGCAGTCTTTGGTCGGGAGGAGGTTCCGGTGAGTGGTTCGATCTATTTACCTTTGTTTACGAGATAGTTAGTGGTATTTATTGTGTCTCTGATTGTAGGAGGGTTCCTGGAGGAGTGCTCACCTGTCAGACTTCTTCGATGGTACCCAAGCTCAGACGTCTACGAGCGAGCCGCCATATCATATCGGCGAGTCATCCAGCGCTGCCCGACCGGAGAGGTCCCCCTTAGGCGTACCTATCCTTGACTTTGGGAGGGATTTCGCGACTGTTTGCTACGACGAGTCTGGGGTGGCTTACGCCGGCGTCGAGATGGCTCCTCTTGTCTTTACGTCGAGGATACCGTTTGATCCCTCAGACGCTCTCCAGACCTCGAGGGAGACTTGCACTGATTATGTGGGGCTGTCCGGTTACCTCAGAGATCGACTCAGCCTGCGCTGTGCTGACCACCTGGTAAGTATCCTCATTTTATTTTAGTGTAGTGGAATGCAATCATATATGTATGTATGATTTCTATTCTTGCCAGCATTTCTTCTCTTTTTTTTATATCTTTTTTTGTTTTTTTTAGAGTGATCTTCATACACACGAGCGGAGACGGAGCGAGTCGATGCAGGAGGCCGATGCCAGGGTTGGCCAGGTCTACTGGGAGAGGAACGACTACTGGTCAGGGGTGATGCGGACAGAGACCGCGGGACGTCTCGCTATTGAGGAGAGGGTGCGGGAGGAGGCTACCGGACGCCTTGCCGCTGAGGAGAGAGCGCGAGTTGCCGAGGAGAGACTTCGAGTCGCCGAGGAGACCCTATCTGCGAAGCGGGCGTCGCATCTGAGGGACTTTGAGCCCCACTGGAATTTCCCTCCTTATTAGGCTTGTCATGTATGGTTTTGTAGCTTAGAATTACCCCGATGTGTAGCTTGTGTATAGGAAGTGGGGAGGATAGTATGTAGGCTTTTTATTGTGAAAAGAAAGGTAAGAAATGTATAACTCATGATTCGTATTACCATGCATTCAGTCGATTATAATGATTCCAATCATTCTCTTCAAATATATTCATGCCTTTATTTATTTACAAACAACAGAAATACTTAGCCGCTTATACATTATTTTTGTAATTGCTCAAGATATAACTATTGTTACCAGGATCCGCTTTTTCGGTTTTCAGATCCCAGCGATTTTCCATCTCTCCTTTTACTATCCCGGAATTTTCAAATGAGTGCCCTTTCGGGTTTTCACCCATTGGGATGTCCCTGATTGTTGCATAGATCGCCCTTTGCGGGTTTTCAACCTATCGGGAATTTTTCTTTCTTTTTTTTTTTTTTTTACGAAAAGTATTTCTTAAGCCTATCCAGATTGGTAGGTTCGGAGAACTCCATGCCGTCCATAGTAGTTAACTTCACCGCTCCTTTGCTTAGTATCTTCTTCACGAAGAACGGCCCTTCCCAGTTTGGCCTAAACTTGCCCCTCGGGTCGGTGTGTGTCACACGGATCTGTTTTAGCACCATATCCCCTTCTTTGATAGGGCTGGCCTTGACCTTTTTGTCGAAGGCTCGGGCCATCCTTCTTTGATATAACTGCACATGGTAAAGGGCTTCTATCCTTTTCTCGTCTACTAACGCTAACTGTTCATATCGCTTCTTCGCCCATTCCGTCTCGGGAATCTCCTTCCACTGCGATTCTCAACGATCGCTTTTCAATTTCAATCGGCAGGACTGCTTCTGTCCCATATACTAAGGAGAACGGTGTTTCCCCAGTTGATGTCCTAATCGTCGTGCGATAAGCCCACAACGCGAGTGGGAGCTGCTCGTGCCAATTCTGATGGGATTCTACTGTTTTTACGAGAATCCTTTTAAGGTTCTTATTAGCTGCTTCTACTGCGCCATTAGCTTGCGGACGATACGGAGAAGACCTGTGATGTTCAATACCATATTCTCGGAAGAGACCTCTCACTTCTCCTTGAAACTGGACCCCATTATCTGTGATTATGTGATGAGGTACTCCGAATCTGGTGATTATGTGTTTTTCGATGAACTTCCTCATCTGTTTAGACCCCAACTTGCCAAACGAATCTGCCTCTACCCACTTGGTGAAGTAATCAATGGCGACCGCAATAAATTTGTGCCCATTCGAAGCATTACGCCTCACCTCCCCGATGATATCAATGCCCCAAGCCGCAAATGGCCAAATAGGTGCCAACGCATGCAATTCCATGGCTGGTAGATGACTATAATCCCCGTGGATTTGACAATCGTGACATTTCTTCGCATATTCGTTACAATCTCTTTCCATGGTGAGCCAGTAGAAACCTTGCCTTATGATTTTCTTTGCTAACACCGCTCCTCCCATATGGGCCCCACAAATTCCCGAGTGTACTGATTCCATTGCCTCGCGGGCTTCTCCCGCATCCAAGCACCTCAGTTGTAACCCATCGATGTGCCTTTTGTAAAGCAAGTCGTTGTGGATAACGAACTGCTGAGCTAACCTTCTAATCATAGCTTGATCCCTAAGTTCTGACTCTGCCGGGTATGTTCCGCTTTTCATAAAGTTCATGATATCGAAATACCACGGCTTTTCATCTGCCCCTAACAGCATTACATCTTCGTAGCATGGTTTGTGAGATCTCTTCAATACCAACGGCTTCGAGGCGAGGTTCCGAGTGTTGTCCCAAACTAACACCAAAGTGGCCAAAGCGTCCGCAGCCTGGTTCTGTGCTCGAGGGATATGATAAAAACGACATTCCTTGAATCTTTGTGCAAACCCTTCTAGCTGGTCTAGGTATGGACGCAACCTTTCTTCCCTCACTTCCCAGTTCCCTTGTGCCTGTTCGATGATCAGCTTTGAGTCACCCCAGATTTCAACATGTGATACTCCCAGCGCTGCCAATGACTCCAACCCATAGATGCACGCTTCATATTCAGCCATATTATTAGTGAGAGGGAAGGATAGCTTCTTTGCCATCGGGATTCTTTCTCCTTCTGGTGAGATAAGTAGCACCCCTACTCCGGCTCCCTTCGAATTAACCGCTCCATCGAAGAACATTTTCCACGGTATAATTTCTATTGCGTTCAAGTGCTCATCGGGAAAGTCATAGTTTATCTCTTCCTCTTCTATGTTTAGAGGTTGGTTGGCCAGGAACTCTGCTATGGCCCTCCCCTTGATAACCTTCTTCGTTACATATTCAATATCAAATTCGGACAAAAGCAACAACCATCGGGCCAGCTTCCCAGTTAAAGACGGAGTTCGGTACAGATACTTCACGGGGTCCATCCGGGAAATAATGATCACTTTATACGATTGAAAATAGTGCCGTAGTTTCTTTGTCAACCATACTACTGCCACGCACGTCTTTTCGATCATGTTATACTTAAGCTCGTATTCCAGGAACTTCTTACTCAGATAATACACCGCGTGCTCCACACCGGTGTCTCCTTCTTGGGCTAACATTGCCCCAATAGATCGCTCCTCGATCGGCACATAGAGGAGAAGCGGTTTTCCCAGTTTAGGCGGTCTCAGAACTGGCGGATTGGACAAATAGTTCCGAACACTCTCTAATGCTTGTTGGCACTTATCATTCCAAATCGTGGGTTGATCTTTCCGTAGTAGCTTAAAGATCGACTCGCAGATCACCGTGAGTCGTGCTATGAACCGACTGATATACTGAACCTGTCCCCGAAATCCTCTCACTTCTTTCTCATTCTTTGGTGCCGGCATTTCCTGTATGGCCTTCACTTTGTCGGGGTCTACCTCAATTCCCTTGTTACTGATCACATAACCTAAGATTTTCCCCGATGAAACGCCAAAGAAGCACTTCTTCGGGTTCAACCTTAGCTTGAATTCTGCAATTCGGGCCAAAAATTTCTCAAGTGCCGCGAAATGCCCCTCTCTCGTCTCCGACTTGACCATCATGTCATCCACATAAACTTCTACCTCCTTGTGTATCATATCATGAAACAGTGCTGTAGTCATTCGCTGGTAAGTTGCCCCGGCATTTTTCAAACCGAACGGCATCACCCGATAGCAGTATGTTCCCCACTCAGTTGTGAACGAGGTTTTTGCTTTGTGCTTCTCGGCCATCTGAACTTGCATGTAGCCCATGAAACCGTCTACGTTCGTGTGTAAGACACTTGATGCTGCACTGTCGATCAACACGTCAATATGAGGCAACGCGAATTCATCTTTGGGGCATGCCTTGTTAAGATCTCTATAATCGACGCACATTCTTACTTTGCCGTCCTTCTTCGCGATGGGCACTACATTTGCGACCCAAGGGGGATAGTCGATTACTTCGATGAACCCTGCTTCTAACTGCTTCTTCACTTCTTCTCTGATCTTATCTGCCCATTCCGGTCTCATGCGTCGGAGTTTCTGCTTCACGGGCTTAGCATCGGGGTATGTTGGAATACGGTGAGTTACGATTGATTGATCAATTCCTGGCATGTCTTCGTATGTCCAAGCAAACACTATTTCATATTTTTTAATTATTCTCTCAAATTCTTTCCTCTCTTCAATAGTTAATTCTTGAGCAATTTTTATAAGTTTAGGATTTTCATCTGTGCCAAGATTGAAAGTTGACATTTCTATTGTATTGATTTCAAATGTAGGCATGTTATATGAATGAGAATGCATGGAATGATCACGATCAACATCAAGCAAGTAAGCAAAATCAGAATTCATTTCATTGATAGTGTTGGCGAGTACATCATCAGATTCAAATAAAGCAGTAATACAATTTTCATCATCAGGGTTCTCGGGTTTCTCATAAGCTTTGGAGGTACTGGGCTTGTCCACCGCTCCCACAGTTGCTTCAATAGTAATGACCTGCTCCTCGGCATTCAAATCTAACATCATAATCTCCTCGACGAAGCAACTTGCTTTTCCTTTGCCCCAGTCAGTAACATCATTGAAGATCTCGAAACCTGGCAGAATCTTTCCTTCGGTGCTAGTCCATAACTCGGGAGTCCCCAAATAAACCTTTCCGTGCCCCTCGTTCACAAAATACTTCCTTAGGCCCACCTTTCCTTCGCCACTTGTGTTGGACGGACCTCCCTGTTCATATCCTAAACCCCTTCGGGTTTTCTGACTCTTGAAGTCCGAAAATTCTGACAACCCTTGATGGTGTGCTCCCAAACCCATACCCGGGATGAAGCCTCCTTTCATCATCTTCACCACATCGGTGGTCATGCTAGACTCGTAAATCCCAAAAACTTGGAATCCGGAGAAAAGCTGAGGCTCAATTCCCAATGCCGCCACCGAGCTTAATTTTTCCGCTCTGATCGTCACTATTTCCTCCTCGAAGGGGAATTTGATCATTTGGTGGAGCGTGGAGGGAACACCTCCTAACTTGTGGAACCATGGGCGTCCCAACAACACAGCAAAGGTTACCGGGATATCCAGCACCGTGAACTCTGTTTCTTCCTCATGCGGCCCCACTTTCAACTTGGCCTTAAAAACTCCTTCGATATGCCTACGGCTATCATCATAAGCCCTGATCACAGTTTCCGAGGCTGTCAGGTCTCCTCTTTCTACTCCCAACTTAGACAAGAGTTTTAGCGGGCAAACATTAATGGTCGATCCGTCATCGACCATCACACAGCTAGTCTTCTTCCCGTTAATCTCAGCTCGGATGTACAAAGGCTTGTTGTGAGCCTTCCCCTCTTCTGGGAGATCCTCATCAGTAAACGTGATTTCGGTTTTCTTTCGAGCCATAATTGCCCCTACTAACGCTGCCGGCTCAGTATCGGTAGAAATAACCAAATTCTGCAGTTCTTTCATCAGGTTTTCTCGATGGTACTTGGAATGGCATAAAACTTCCCACACTGTAGACTTAGCTTGTGTCTTCTTCAACTGCTCAAGGACTTGGTTATCTGGCTTGGGGGCCGATCCTTCCCCTATCTCAGTTTCAACCATAGGTGCCTTTCCCTCGGCCACCCGACCTAATCTTGTCATGACGGCGATTTCCGGCTCATCATCAGATTCATCCCAAATATTAATAGGAACCCTCTGATTAGCATCTTCCTCGTCCGAAGAACTTTCCCAAATGTCCACAATCATTAGATCCATAACGTGAGGAACGTTCGGATTTAAATAAAAGGGATCTACCGATCCATACAAAGCCCAACCTATCAAATCATCATAGTCCCGGAGGGACACTCTACTCATCCTTCTTGCCGCCAACGGAATAGCGCCTCTCTGTATGCACATAAGCTGCACCTTATCACTCATCGTTTCATGACACTGCTCATAGCGGTGCCTCCACCTCCTAGCATAATCCACGAATGGTTCCTCGGGGAATTGCCTGATCCTATCCAGATCCTCCAGGGATCCCGTCCATGGAACATACATCTCATTTCTTGCCATAAAAGCGTTCCTAAGAGGTATCCAATGACCCATTTCCTCCTCTGATAGGCCCTGGTGCCACAACAAGGCTTCTCCCATTAGAGTTTCCGGGAAATGTTCATGTAATTCGCATTGCGGAAATCCGGCGTCATACATATAGTTGCGGAATAATCTCGCATGCTCAACAGGATCCTGGTATCCACCATACCTAGGCATTGCCAATACTGCCTCAGGTGTTTCATAAGAGGGTGAGTCCGGGGTTTGCTCCACCAGCATCCATACCGTATACTCTTTGATAAACCTCTTTGTCATTGCCGCCCAATCGGTCTTGACATGCATCGGAAGTGACATATACCACATCAACGGCTCACCCATCAGCGAATTACAAAACAAGCTGGTGATCTCTCCTTCATTAAAACCCAAGGGCCCCATGGCCGACAAGTAGAAGTGAAGATGTTCCATCGGATCCTTGTTGCCATTATACTTACTGACCCTCGGTAGCGGACGCTTGATAGGTCCAATCTGCATCGCGAAGCGCTCTGCAGTCCTGTCCTCAGCCCTTTGGTACTTTTCTAGAAATAAATCTGCTAATCGATCCCAATCATGCTTGCAAGAGTCGGGTAATGAGTGGAACCATCCCAAAGGTTCGCCTATCAACGAATGGTGGAACCACTGAGCAATCTCGTCCACCCCGAAGGATTCAACAAACATATCGCGCATATATTCACGCAAGTGCACCTCGGGATTCTCTCCACCACTAAACAGACCCAATTCCGGCACAATAGTCCGAGACGACCCTTCCCCGGTCTCTTCAGCACTATCTTCATCATACGGTGCTCCACCGTCCAAACCTTCATCCATCGGTTCATCCTCCTGTGCCTCGCCAAGGGAGGACACATATAGACCATTTCCTACATTTCTCTTTTCATCGGAGTCCAACAACTCCTCTTCATTTTCCTCGAAGGATTCCATCACTACCCTTTCTTTCAAACCGACTCCGATCATGCTCACCCTATGATTAGGCAATGGATTACGCCTAGTGGAAGGGTTCGCTGACGAAGGATCATCTATCTTCTTTTCCTCAATTAAATCTTGGATCTCGTGTTTCAACCTCTCACGGTTCTCAATAGGATGCCCATAACTGCTGTGGAATTCGCAGTATCCCCTAGCTTGTATCTGCGGAGGAGGCGGAGCTTTGTTATAAGGAGTAAGAGCTTTCAGCAACCCCTTTTTCTGCAATCGTTCGAAAACTTTTGCGTAGGTCTGATCGAATTTGGCGAATTGCCTCTTTTCGATAGCATTAAGATCAAGCACTTTCACTGCTGTAGATTCTGCACTCGCACTTGGCCCTCTAGCACTATACCCAGACTTCATCCATTTAGTGTACGCCTTTTTCGGTTCTCCGTCCCCCTCAACTGTCAAAGCACAACTGTACATCTGATTAAAGTCGGTAAAAGGCATATACCGCAGCTCATTCTTAATATACGGCAAGGTGTTACCGACTACCATTCGGATCTGATCCTGCTCAAGCGGCTTCTGCTTCATAACCGTTGCCTTGGCCCTCCATCTTTTCACAAAATCGGAGAAAGATTCCCCAGTTTGCTGCTTAGTGCTCTCAAGCTCCTTCAAAGTGACCTCAAGCATGGTGTTGAAGCTATACTGTGCAATGAATGACTTTGCTAGCTCTTTCCAATCCCTCTTCGTCACCATCGGCAATGCATGAAACCATGTGAGGGCAGCCCCCTCTAGATAAGTGTTAAATAGCCCTAGGACTTGATCCTCAGTCAGGATCGTGTGCTTCATCACAGCAACATATTGATTCATATGGGCAGTGGGATCCCCTGTTCCATCGAACTTCTTCATGTCAGGGAGCCGGAATTTCAAAGGCAAAGCCGTTGCCGATAAACAATTCTTCAAATTATAAAAGTCTTGACTCCCGGAACTTCCTCCACGTAGATCCTGCACCTCCTGAGTGATGTGTTGCTTCCACTCCTCTTCCTTAGCCTTCTCTTTCTTAAGCTGTTTCCGGATATAATCCTGATAGTCATCCTCATTCCCAAAGCGAGGTCCATCGTTCACCTCATTCTCAGCGTGCTTACTGCCACTCTTGTCATCCTTCATGGCCAACTTAGCTATCTGGGCCACTATCGCGGCCAACTGCTCATTAATGTTGTTCACAGAGTTTTCCAACCCGGCCACTTTTTCGTCGGTCGTAGACATGCTGACGGAAGAATGAGTATACCCGGATGAAGACGAATCAAAAGCCACAATTGCCGATTCAGAACTGTCAATCTGTAACTAGTCAAACTGCCTGACTAGCCGGTTACTCTTGCGAAACCACAACCGCTTAATGATGACGTCTGCGCGAACGGTATCCATTAGTATG
The DNA here is from genome assembly GCF_963576675.1 of Euphorbia lathyris. Lineage (NCBI taxonomy): Eukaryota > Viridiplantae > Streptophyta > Magnoliopsida > Malpighiales > Euphorbiaceae > Euphorbia > Euphorbia lathyris. The sequence continues at coordinate 2,190,785 of NC_088917.1, read as the reverse complement.
TATGCATGATTCGTGGTGTGTGCGTTTATTATTTACGGATATATAAGATAAGAAGAACAAACGTTAGTCTAATTACACGTATCACAACATCTCTCTTCCACCCTTATTCCTCCACACACTCGATGGTCCAAGTCTCTTTCCTAGGATTTTGGTTTGGGGCTCACATTGCGGTCCAGGGGACGCGTGATGCCGATGATTATTGCGGAAAAGTAAATCATCCATCAGACAATACAGTTCGTTTTAACGTATCGACGTTCAGTGACTAAGATATCGACCAAATGGATTGTCCTTTCGGAATAACTCGTCCTTTATCATTTTGCGAGACGCATTAGTTCGGGTTTGACTCCCTTTTGAGCGTATCTCGGATTTAGACGCGGTACGAGTTATTCTTCTAGTTCAATCGTTCGTTATTGACAATGACTCGTTCCCTTTTATTCGCGTGGGTTCGTGTCTCGATTACGACGGGATATTTTGGATCTATCGAGAGACGTAACCACGTGTTCATTCATTGATGAAAGCACTTTTCATTTTAGGGAACGGTCTCATCGCGTAACGTGTTTGTTTTTAGCGTTAAGAATCCGTTTGCTCGTTTTGGCTATGTAAAAAGACGGCGAGTCTTATTTGAGCGCCCGGTAATCTTTCGGCTAGCAACAACTCTTTATTCCTTCCAATCTACGGGATATATCACCTTAGCGTGGTTATAGAAAATCAACGTTTCGTTGAATCGCATACTTATTCGAAGCAGGGATATTACCGTTCTTTTTCATTTAGGCACGAGTTTAAGCAAACGTGCATATCGGGCCATACTTCTTGTAGTTTTGGTAACGGTCGACATGATCGAGCCATTAGTCAAATCCACAGTCTCGTCCATATGGTGCGATAATGCGGTTTAGCTTAATTCGGCTTTGTGATTTTAAACGGCGTATATACCAGTTCGAGGCACGTATTTAACGGCATTAGTTTATTTTCTTTAACTACTCTCGGGATTGACATATATCGTAGATACAGAAGGATTTTGGTCGTTTATTTATTTTTGCTTTTCTTTTATTTTCTTAGTCACTTTTGCGGACACGTCCATTTCTCTTAAGAACGACACAAGACATAACGCAAGAGCTCGTCTTTTATTTGGAAAGGGCTGGGTCACGTTTGCGAAACTCTTTACGTTACAGCGGGGTCATTCGAAACAGAAATGTTCTTCGTTTTCGTTTTGTCCTAATTTCGTTTCATCCCAACCTATTTAAAGAATGTGAATAACGGCTACTTGTTAATATAGTCTTTTGAATCGAGATATAACTATCCTTAATATCAAACCGATTCATGCTAATACGCGCTTACGTCACAACGCATTTCCTGAACATGTGCCTTCTTCGGAACACAAAAAGGGACCAGGCGGGTCGCACAAGTTCATTCATACGAGATGACTAAGTCGTCTTTAGTTCGAATCGTTTCGATGTTTTGGGGTAGTTTGTATATCGGTTTAAGAGTATATATTAACGTATCGTTTCATTTTCTTTACATATTTTAGGATTAGACCGTATCATGGAAATTTGAAAACACGAACTGATTCATTTATCACATCAAAAATGGTAACGGGTAATCCTATGGCAACTTCTAAGGCTACTATATGCTGACACGGCTGATCGCGGGACCTCACAGGACCGCACAAATTCGCCCCTAACGAATGGATAGGGACCCTTTGGCGCCTTACTGTAAGGGGGAACTTACACTAGCCTCTTTCGAGCGACGAATGGACTCTCGCTAGAGGTTTCGCGGAAATTACCCAAAAGGTTTGCAATAATGCTTATGAATGCATACGAAAAGAAATAATACGATCCGTCCCCGTTAAGGGCTTAATACACGCCTTCCGGAATCAAATTTCTCGCTTCCCCAGTAGAGTCGCCACTTGTTAGACGAGGTGCCGCGGCCTAATCTCCCGGGCGGACCGGGGGGTGGACACCTCATGGCGACGTAAGCGGTGATTGGCACCGAAAGCAACCAATCGTGGAATCAAACTGCTCGGCAGGACCGGAGCTCGGAGATATGGAAGAGTCGCCACCCACGAATGGGAAAATGAACACCGATCCCTTGCGGGAGACCGGTGAGGGTTCGGGAAACTTAGGTACGAGCCAAGAAGGCTAGCTCCTTTCTGGAGAAAGGCTACTATGCACCCCGACATCGCCCGGTTATGAACCACCGGCCTCCAACTCAGCATGTTATGTTGGAAATAGGGCTAAGGTATAGCAGCGGAAATATAAAAATTTTAGCCTACTTTCTTTTAACCATAGGATCCGTTAATCGTTATTTCATATAAAGAGGGATAAGAAGATATACCTTTCGATGATCAATCTACCGTTGCAAACGAAGTGCCCACAACTTCAAAGGAGATGTAAACTGTTTACCAATCTGCCCCTATTCGAAATAGACCTTCCAGACCTCCGAACGACGATCCCTTCGGTGGAAACGTGGAAGAATGTGTCTAGAATCTACTGTCCAAAAATCGCGACGATCCGACGGTTCAATCTCCGGAAATCCTCGAAATAGTGAACTGACCTGATGTAGGCGAAGAAAAACGAATTTCTTCCTTTTGATTGTTTTTCTTCTTTCGTGAATACGGTGAGATTAAGTTAGAATCAACACTTATGAGATGCAACCAAAATAGACTGCCTCTAACAAATCAACACAAGATCAAAGAGAAAAGAGATGGAAGAGATTAATCGATTGACGGAAGCCGTATGAATTCTTGTCCACGAACTTGGGGATGGAATTCACTTTCTCTCTCTAGCTAGTAGATTTCGAAAATCACAAGGGGTGGGGCTAGTGTGTGTGTCGAAATTCACTAGGTAAGGGGTATATATATTATCTTGTCTCTAAACCCTAGTTAGATAGGATTAGGTTACTCAATAGCAATCCAATTCGGAATAGGATTTCTAATTATTATCTTACTATATATCTAATATAATTAGGATAATAATAAGTAACCTAGTTAGATAATAATAGGAGGACATTAATCCAATTAATAACTCCTAACTTGATTATCTCTTAATTAATTTAATTTCACAATCCTAATCCAATTAGGAAGAGTGGAATAAATTAATTCCCTTCCTTTAATACATATAATTTCGACCCCCCCTTATCCATGGGCCTTACTGGGCTCAACTGGGCTTCCATCTATTAATCAGATCCATCTCTCTTTTGTTTCCAAGTCTTATGTGTGATCCATTAGGTCCTTACTACTTCTGGCCGTATGCAACTATTAAATTAATTTCTCCAAGAATTATATTTAATCCTTGCATAACGGAATGATGAACAGAGCATGTTATCGGCATGTCCGTAATCATTCCCCCAGAGTCCGTTAAGAAGACAGGTTGATTCTGCCGTTAACCCTTCCGTATTAGTTATAGTATAATTCGATCCTTTATCAACTACATCCTTGAACTGAATCTTATGACTATGGATGATGTCAAGTCATATATAGCGAGACATTCGTTTTACTTGTACAGGCCGAGTCAACTCAAATAGATAGGTTAAGTGAAATCTGTATTTCTACTCTTAAGCTATCACCTTGCAAGGATTTAGAGTCGAGTCTTCCATAAGCGATCCTTGGACGTATCTCCCATTCGTCGGGAGTGATAAATGCTCAATCCAATGTATAACTACCCTGACATTACCTCCTGTGACACCCAACCTTTGCAGTTCACACCCCAGAGTCATCTCTGTTAAGGATCGTGGGACCACGCGATCAAAGTCTCACATTCAGTAATTCAGGATGACCAATTAACATTCCTTTGAGTCTGAGGATTATTTATACCTATTAATACCAATGAGATGAACAGGTGACAAGGACGAATCTACCCATCCTGTTATCTCAAATCGGATCCCCAATCCTGATGAACGACGTTTCATCGGATCTATGTAACTGTCCAGATATCTATATATATGAAGCTTGTGAGATCAGCTTTCTGTCGGACAGAAGACATTGTTACATACAAGTCTCAACAGTGATATGTCAATCCTAAACATCTCACTTGACTTGGGGTGGTTTTAAGTTTATTAGTTTATTATAAAGTCTTGTCTCACTTCATGCTTGTATGAACACTTTATAATCACTTTAAACAAACTTACAGATTTCCTTTTATTAGACTTTATTTAGTATTGTAAAAGGGTTTGCCTTTATATAGTTATCAAACATATATCTTATTAAAACAAATGATATAAAGAACAATTCATTTACAATAAGTTTGCATCCTACAACCATTGTCTTTAGGACACTAAACCCCAACATACTCCCACTTGGACTAAAGCCAATTGTTTCTAAAACTTATCCCAGTAGAAGTTAAATGACAATCATGTACTTTCTGGGCCAATGGCTTTGTCAACGGATCTGCAACGTTGTCCTCGGTAGGTACTCTTTCTATTCTCACATCTCCTCTAGCCACAATCTCTCTGATGATGTGGTATCGCTTTAGGTAGTGTTTGGATGCATTATGAGACCGTGGTTCCTTTGCTTGCGCAATGGCTCCATTGTTATCACAGTACAGAGTAATGGGATTGACAATGTCAGGCACCACTCCTGGTTCTGTAATGAACTTTCTAATCCAAACCGCTTCCTTTGCCGCTTCCGCAGCAGCGATGTACTCTGACTCGGTCGTAGAGAAAGCCACGCTTCCCTGCTTGGAACTCTTCCAACTGACCGCGCCCCCATTCAAGATAAACAGGTATCCTGATTGGGATTTAAAATCATTCTCATCTGTGAGATGACTAGCGTCTGAAAATCCTTCAATTTTCAGATCTCCTTCTCCGTACACTAGGAACATATCTTTAGTCCTTCTCAAGTATTTAAGAATGTTCTTGACGGCAATCCAATGCTCGTCTCCCGGATTCCCTTGGTAACGACTCGTTACTGATAACGCGAACGCTACGTCAGGTCTAGTGCATAGCATAGTATACATAATCGAACCGATCGCGCTGGCATACGGGACTACAGCCATGCGTCGTTTGTCATCATCAGTTTTAGGACATTGATGATTGTTTAACTTCACTCCATGCACCATGGGTAAGTTACCTCGTTTCGATTCAAGCATGCTAAACCGATTTAGCACCTTTTCAATGTATGTAGCCTGTGAAAGACCAAGCAGTCTACGCAATCTATCTCTATAGATCTTTATACCAAGTATATAGGCTGCTTCACCAAGGTCTTTCATTGAGAAGTTACCGGATAACCAAACTTTCACCGATTGTAATAGAGCAATGTCATTTCCCATTAACAGTATATCGTCCACATATAGTATGAGAAATGCTATAGAGCTCCCACTTTCTTTCTTGTAAATGCAAGCTTCTTCGCAATTTTGTTCGAAACCAAATTGTTTTATGGTTTCGTCAAAACGCTTGTTCCAGCTTCTAGATGCTTGCTTGAGTCCATAAATGGATCTCTGAAGTTTGCAAACTTTATTTGCATCCTTTGATATGAAACCTTCAGGTTGCATCATGTATACATCCTCAAGCAGGTTTCCGTTTAGGAAAGCTGTTTTCACATCCATTTGCCAAATCTCATAATCAAAATGAGCGGCAATTGCAAGCATGATTCTGATTGATTTGGACATAGCAACGGGAGAGAAGGTTTCGTCATAATCAACGCCTTGTTTTTGACGATATCCTTTCGCTACCAACCTAGCTTTGTAGGTGCTAACCTTTCCATCCATGTCAGTCTTCCTTTTGAAGATCCACCTGCACCCGATGGGTTTTATTCCTTCGGGTGGATCAACCAAAGTCCACACTTGGTTAGTATACATGGAATCCATTTCAGAATCCATGGCCTCAAGCCATGCTTTAGAATCTGGACTAGTAAGAGCCTCTTCGTAGTTTTCGGGTTCGTCGTCTAACACGGGAACCTCGTCATCATCTCCCACTAGAAAACCATATCTAATTGGGAGTTCATGAACTCTTCGTGATCTACGAATAGGTGCCACTGGAGTCTCATCCAATGGGACTTCTTCGGGTACTTCAACCGCTTCTGTTGTTTCAGCCGGCGTCTCTTCCTCTTCAACTTCGTCGAGTTCAATCACGCTTCCCTTTTGTGTTTCTTCGAGAAACTCTTTCTCTAAGAAGGTTGCGTATCTGGATACTATTACTTTCTGATCATCTGGATGATAGAAGTAATACCCTACGGTCTCTTTGGGATATCCAATGAAGAAACATTTATCAGATTTAGAATCTAATTTGTCGGACGCAATGCGTTTGACATATGCCGAACAACCCCATACTCTCATAAATGAGAACACAAGTTTCCTACCAACGAACAATTCATACGGTGTGGAACTAGCGGATTTAGTTGGTACTCGATTTAGGGTGATGAGGGCAGTTTCTAAGGCATAGCCCCAGAACATCTTTGGAAGTAAGGCCATGCTCATCATGGACCGTACCATATCTAATAGGGTACGGTTTCTCCTCTCGGATACACCATTGTGTTGTGGTGTATAGGGAGGTGTCCATTGTGAGCATATCCCACATTCAGTTAGATAATTCAGAAAATCATCAGAAAGATATTCACCGCCTCGATCGGATCGAAGTGTTTTTATTTTCTTTCCTAATTGATTTTCCACTTCATTCTTGAAGCATTTGAACTTGTCAAAAGCTTCTGACTTGTGCTTCATCAAGTAGACATAACCATATCGAGTATGGTCATCTATGAAGCTAATGAAGTATCTGAATCCTCCTCTTGCTTGGACTGATATAGGACCGCATACATCTGAATGAATGAGTCCTAGAGTGTCTGATACACGCTCACCTTTATTGCTAAAGGGTGTCTTTGTCATTTTACCTTTTAAACATGATTCGCATGTTTCCAATGATTCCGACTCAATTGAATCTATAAGCCCATCTGAATGAAGCTTTAGCATGCGTCTCTTGTTTATATGGCCTAAACGACAATGCCACAAGTAAGTTGAATTATCTAGTTTATGTCTTTTGGTATCAATTGCAAAAACAGGAGTTTTATCATCTAACACATAAATCCCATTTTATGATATTCCTGAAAAATAAAAGATCGAATCTTTATAAAAATTGCAACTATTGTTCTTTATTGAAATATGAAAACCGTCGTCAACAAGACGGCTAATAGAAATAATTTTACGAGACATCTCAGGAACGTATAAACAATTCCTTAATTCTATTACAAGCCCAGAGGGCAAAAGTAAAACATAATCTCCAATTGCGATGGCGGCAACTCTTGCTCCATTTCCCACTCGCAAGTTTATGCTTCCTTTCTTAAGTTCCCTAGTCTGTTTTAGCTCCTGCATATTTGTACAAATATGAGATCCACATCCGGTATCAAGTACCCAAGATTCAGACAATGAAACTGTATTTATTTCAATATAGAACATACCAGATGTAGAAGCATCGCCCTTTCCCTTCTTGAGGGTGGCTAGATACTCCTTGCAGTTTCTCTTCCAATGCCCATCTTTACCACAGAAGTGGCACTCTCCTTTGGGCCTCTTCACTTCCTTTCCCTTGGACACAGCTTTCTTACCTTTCTTGGGATGTTTAGGATTGGGAAAATTCCCTTTCCTCTTCTTTGATCCCTCAATTACAAGAGCCGGTATGGCCTTGTCTTTCTTCATATTGGGCTCAACTGACTTGAGCATGTTTGCAAGCTCTTCAAGAGAAGTTTGCAAGTCATTCATCTGATAGTTCATAATGAACTGTGAATAACTCTCTGGGAGGGATTGAAGAATCAAGTCTATACTTAATTCGTTGTCCATCACAAATCCAATACTAGAAAGTTTGGTAATGTAGCCAATCATCTTGACACAATGTGTCATGACTGATGTGCCCTCTTGCATCCGGCAACGATATAGCAATTTGGATATCTCGTAGCGTTCGCACCTGGTCTATTTCCCAAACAGATCCTTTAGGTGCATGATGACGGAATAGGCATCCATCTCCTCATGTTGCCTTTGTAATTCCGACGTCATCGATGCAAGTATGATGCAACCGGCATGATCATCATCAGCCTTGTGCTTCTGGTAAGCATCAATTTCCTCGATGGGAGCATCATCTTCCGGGATAGGGGGTATCGGTGTATCAAGTACATACCCAATTTTCTCGAACTTCAAAACAATTTTGAGGTTACGAAACCAGTCGGTGAAGTTTGAACCATTCAACTTGTTATCGGTAAGAATGTTTTGCAGATTGGTTTTAGTCATGATTTTCAAGAGTGAGTGTTTAAACAAAACCTGAGAGTGAGAAAGAGTAAACGTATGTTATTCATTTGTTTTAAAGTGTAACAATCTAAAATTATAGGCCTTTTAATTTATTTCAGATTGCTCCCACTATTTTGCCAAATTAATAACCCTCCATATTAATTCGAAGAATTTCACAAATCCTTTAGTGAGCTAGGATCCTAACTCCTGAGATTTCGCCTTAACTTTAGCCAACAAACTAGTCTCATTCATTAGGTAGATTCATTCAATCAATCACATCTCGAATGTGACTCCTAGGTTATTGGGTTACTAACCACATTAGTAACTAATATGTCATTCATATTAATCCCAACCATTTTGCCCATTAGTGTATGAACAACATGACTTTTGCCAACCAATTGTCATACTCTAATTTAAGTATTACCCCATATTCATGAAATAACTATTTTCGATAATCCAGGTGTTACCATAAGACCCCGAGCTTGACTTTTGCCAACAACCCAAAGGCCCCCAGTACTGCCGGCTGAATTATAATATTAGGGAGGGGCAACCGATTTTAATAACTTATTTATTTACTTAACTTTTTAATGAGGGATTTTTATTTAAGTCTCATAATCTAACTTAGTCTTGATTTGCTTTAGTATACATCAGACATACATTCACACATACATTGGCGTTATGTACATATTATCTAAATTATTCCGTCGAGCCAGAGACGGAATAAAAGGCCAAACCTAAGGAAATACTAACTATTACATATTTCTCTTTAGGTCCTCCGTCTTCTCCATGGCGCCTTGAAAATTACATATTAATTTTCTATACTACTAAAGAAAACTTCAATCGAAATTGAAGGGAATAGATGAGAAGAGAAATTACAATAGATAGTAGAAAGGCAGGACGCGCAGGCCCTATTTCAAAAATACCAAAAGAATAAAAGAGGGTCCAAATATGTCCATAACTTCAAACATGCAAAGACTCAATTAAATAAATTTAATTGGTTGATTACATAACTTATTTATGTAATATTTATGTTAATCAAATTAACTCATCAAATTAATTCCCCTCTAATTTTACTTCTAACCGTTTTGCATCTTTATATTAATTCTTAGATTAATATAACCATACAAAACTTCAATTATGCATGTCCCAATTATTTTGATTTCAATTCATTTAACGCTTTGATTTACAACTTGGTAAAAAACAAACTTTTAAACGAATTTTCATTCGATAATCAAAACAGAGAACTATTAATTTCCGAAACATGTATATATATATTTTATATTCAAAACTAATTTTAAATTTCATATATATATCAGATTTTCAATACGGTTGAAAAGCGATTTTCAGAAATAGGAAAAACTACAATAGCTTTCCATTTTATCTTTAGAATCAATAAAACTAATTTTATTAATCTAACCATAAAACTAATAGGTTTTGTTATAATGATTATCAACCGAAATAATTAGGAACATACGCATAATCTATTTCACTTATTTATCTTTAGAATTAATTAACCAAACAATTTGTTAATTAATCCTAACCATAAATATTCATTCAATCCTATTGAAAACTTCTAAATTTTATATGTGAAATAACGGATTTAACCTGGCTCTGATACCACTGTTGGAAATAGGGCTAAGGTATAGCAGCGGAAATATAAAAATTTTAGCCTACTTCCTTTTAACCATAGGATCCGTTAATCGTTATTTCATATAAAGAGGGATAAGAAGATATACCTTTCGATGATCAATCTACCGTTGCAAACGAAGTGCCCACAACTTCAAAGGAGATGTAAACTGTTTACCAATCTGCCCCTATTCGAAATAGACCTTCCAGACCTCCGAACGACGATCCCTTCGGTGGAAACGTGGAAGAATGTGTCTAGAAGCTACTGTCCAAAAATCGCGACGATCCGACGGTTCAATCTCCGGGAATCCTCGAAATAGTGAACTGACCTGATGTAGGCGAAGAAAAACGAATTTCTTCCTTTTGATTGTTTTTCTTCTTTCGTGAATACGGTGAGATTAAGTTAGCATCAACACTTATGAGATGCAACCAAAATAGACTGCCTCTAACAAATCAACACAAGATCAAAGAGAAAAGAGATGGAAGAGATTAATCGATTGATGGAAGCCGTATGAATTCTTGTCCACGAACTTGGGGATGGAATTCACTTTCTCTCTCTAGCTAGTAGATTTCGAAAATCACAAGGGGTGGGGCTAGTGTGTGTGTCGAAATTCACTAGGTAAGGGGTATATATATTATCTTGTCTCTAAACCCTAGTTAGATAGGATTAGGTTACTTAATAGCAATCCAATTCGGAATAGGATTTCTAATTATTATCTTACTATATATCTAATATAATTAGGATAATAATAAGTAACCTAGTTAGATAATAATAGGAGGACATTAATCCAATTAATAACTCCTAACTTGATTATCTCTTAATTAATTTAATTTCACAATCCTAATCCAATTAGGAAGAGTGGAATAAATTAATTCCCTTCCTTTAATACATATAATTTCGACCCCCCCTTATCCATGGGCCTTACTGGGCTCAACTGGGCTTCCATCTATTAATCAGATCCATCTCTCTTTTGTTTCCAAGTCTTATGTGTGATCCATTAGGTCCTTACTACTTCTGGCCGTATGCAACTATTAAATTAATTTCTCCAAGAATTATATTTAATCCTTGCATAACGGAATGATGAACAGAGCATGTTATCGGCATGTCCGTAATCATTCCCCTAGAGTCCATTAAGAAGACAGGTTGATTCTGCCGTTAACCCTTCCGTATTAGTTACAGTATAATTCGATCCTTTATCAACTACATCCTTGAACTGAATCTTATGACTATGGATGATGTCAAGTCATATATAGCGAGACATTCGTTTTACTTGTACAGGCCGAGTCAACTCAAATAGATAGGTTAAGTGAAATCTGTATTTCTACTCTTAAGCTATCACCTTGCAAGGATTTAGAGTCGAGTCTTCCACAAGCGATCCTTGGAAGTATCTCCTATTCGTCGGGAGTGATAAATACTCAATCCAATGTATAACTACCCTGACATTACCTCCTGTGACACCCAACCTTTGCAGTTCACACCCCAGAGTCATCTCTGTTAAGGATCGTGGGACCACGCGATCAAAGTCTCACATTCAGTAATTCAGGATGACCAATTAACATTCCTTTGAGTCTGAGGATTATTTATACCTATTAATACCAATGAGATGAACAAGTGACAAGGACGAATCTACCCATCCTATTATCTCAAATAGGATCCCCAATCTTGATGAACGACGTTTCATCGGATCTATGTAACTGTCCAGATATCTATATATATGAAGCTTGTGAGATCAGCTTTCTGTCGGACAGAAGACATTGTTACATACAAGTCTCAACAGTGATATGTCAATCCTAAACATCTCACTTGACTTGGGGTGGTTTTAAGTTTATTAGTTTATTATAAAGTCTTGTCTCACTTCATGCTTGTATGAACACTTTATAATCACTTTAAACAAACTTACGGATTTCCTTTTATTAGACTTTATTTAGTGCTGTAAAAGGGTTTGCCTTTATATAGTTATCAAACATATATCTTATTAAAACAAATGATATAAAGAACAATTCATTTACAATAAGTTTGCATCCTACAACCATTGTCTTTAGGACACTAAACCCCAACATGTTAGGCGATAACGGACTAATCGCATATTTCTTTAAGTTTAAAATTCATTTGAAACCTTTTCTTTCTCGCTTTGAAAACCGTTTTGAGCATATATTATTGAAAGCCATTTTGGTAAAGAATCACCCATTTACATCAGTTCAAAATATATATGAGAGAGAGGGGGGAAGAAGAAAGAATCGATTTATTCACAGTGTGATTTATGCTTTAGACTATACACTAACTCTAAGCTAAACTCACTTCCCGAAAACGAGTTTATTTACATGGTTCGTACCTTAATCGCCGTTGGAACGATTTAGGTACGTTTCAAAACCCCGTTAATTTATATGGCATCTACTCGAATCGCCGTTGGAACGACTCGAGCGTTTGAAGACGTGGAATATAGAATTTTAACCCGAAAACGTGGTTAGGCATACAAGTCAATTTATTTTGTACAAATCATTTAAGTAAACAATTCAAAACTCTATTATTCGCAATGAAAATGATTTTAATTACAAGGTTCGCCTAATCCGTCGTTGGAACGGATTAAGGTTTTAAAACGTGATGATTTTAAGAAATGGTTTAAAGAGGTCAAGAAAACATTATTTACACTTTAAGAATATTTAGAAAACTCTAAATTTAATCAAGCAAATTAAACTCTCTTTTTGTGTTTCATTTTTCCCTTTTCACTCAATTAACTTTTAACATTATCATAATCACAACAATAAACCAACTAAACCAAACTTTACCCAATTGAAACTCAATTTAAAACCATGTCCCCAAATGCCAAAAAGAATAAGGGAAAAGCATATACATATATATATACACATATACTTGAAAATAATGATATACATATGATTTTAGAAAACCAAATAAAGGATGCCCCTCAATAGTTAAATATACATATGATAATGAAAAATAAAAGATACTAAATATACTTTTACCTTACTAAAAAAAAATGTAAAATAATAGACAAAATTCATTGTTGATAAGAAAATAAGCTTTATATCCCAAAATTGACTATTGTAGTATATAGAAAATAACCTTCCCCAATATACATTAAATATCAAAATAATACCTATTTATCCTCAAAATATCCACTAATTAATTACCTCAAAATTCCCAAGTAAATAACATTCTAAAATAAAACTCAATATAATTTAAATGAATGAAAAAGAAAAAATATATATACATATACTTATATTAGATCAAATTAATGGAAAATAATTTATAAACATTCTAAATAACTATATGTATCAAATATCTAAAAATAGTTTGAAAATATATATTACATAAATATATATGCATATACAAAGGATCAAAAGCTTAAAAGTTAAGAAAGAGGGACCAAAACAGCATTTTTTACATTTCAACAGATTTACCGACGGAAAATCCGTCGGTAAACAGCGATTAGTGACAGAAACGGAAAATTACAGAACTACTCCAACTGTTTCCAGATTTATTCAAAAGCTTTAAATTAAGTCTAATTCAATCGTTTTGGATTTCCGAACTACCAAAGATGGATCATAGTCTATAACGGAAATTCCTAAAACGATGTTTTTATTTTAAAACGTTATTTGGAAATATCCCTTTTTTTTAAACTTATAATTACAACGTTTTTAATACCCGAACTACCTTTTAATCGGATCACGGTTCATATTGGGATATCAAAACGAGGTTTTTACTTCAAAACAAAACCGAACGTTTATCTAACACGAGACGGGAATTAAATAAATACGAGGAATTAAATAAAACGTGATAAATAAATAAATAACTAAATAAAATTATAACATAAAAACGAATGAAGGAAAAGAAATAAATAAAATAAAATAAAAACGAGTCTAGTCCTCGGATAATACCTCAAGTTCGGTATCTGACAGTCGAAGCCGATCGATTCCACGAGTCGTGATTTTCCGGTTTTTTGTGTTTTTTAGTAAAAATTTTAACTTTTGGGAAATTCAGAATTTTTGAGAAAAAAAATATTTTTCTCAAAAAAAATCCTTTTCTCTCTCTAAAAATGTTTAGAGTGAGAAAGGCTCCAAAAAATCCTCTTCTCTTCACCTTGGGATCCGTGCCTTAAATAGGCAAAGGATCTCGTCAACTTTGGGCGACGCCCAAAGGGGGTTGGGCGAACGCCCAACCCATGTTGGGCGAACGCCCAACTTCTGTTGGGTGTTCGCCCAACGAACGTCGGGCGGCCGCCCAACGGACGTCGGGCGTTTGCCCACCGATCGTCGGGCGTCCGCCCGACGCTGTTGGGCGCTCGTCCGGCGGCCGCCGCGCGCGCACGCCCGGCAGCCATCGGGCATGCGCCCTACGCCATCGGGCGCGTGTTCCGCGATGCTGGGCTTGCGCGCCCAACGGCCGTCGAGCGTGCGCCTTGCGCTGCCGGACGTGTGTCCAACTGACGTTTGAACATGCATCGGCTGCCGCTAAGCGCTCGCACGACGTCGTTGAGCACTCGCGAGCCGTCCTCTTGACGACCGCGGCTCCATTAACTCTTCCCTTCTTATTACATATTTTGTGCGTTTTAGAACTTCCGGAATCAACCGCTTCAACTGTCTTGTTTACAGGTTTTCGTCACAGGTCCTCCGACTCGGTGTCTACAACAGTAAATTTGTCTTACGTGTGAGCCTCATTAAAACCTTTAATAAGAAAAACCACATGGGATAAAACCTTACTAAAGGAAAAAGAGTACTCAAGACCTTGGTTACATTTTACTCTCTAGTGAAATACTTGCGGAGGTTCTCAATATTCCACGTCTGTGGCAGTGTATTCCCCTCCATATCTTGAATCTTGAAGGTGGCGTGTCCAATTTTAGTGACTATCTTGTATGGTCCCTGTTGGTCCCTTATAACGTGACAAGTTAGTTCCAAGGGGGGGGATAGGAACTATTTTAAAATTTTGTTCGTTAAGGCTGACTTCTTTTCTTATGAAAAGATCTACACAGCGTCACTAAGTAGATTCAAGACACAAGCTTAGTCAACTTATGACTAAGTCTGCTTCTTTACTTGAGTCAGGAAATAGCACTTAGAGTCTATTCCTGAACTCAGCTTCTTAGTAAACTTAACTCAGCGTGAGTTCTTTACTTAGTCAGTTTTCATAGCAAGCAGTATATATTAAAGGAGTTTAAGGGTTAGAAAGCTATTACTCAGCAGATTTATCCTGGTTCGGCCTCTCCGCCTACGTCCAGTCCCCGAAACTCATTCCGAGCTTTTTGAATTCTCTACTGAGCTCTTTAAAGGTAGAGCACGAAACCTTTTACAGATAGAAGCTGAGTATAACAAGAGTACCTTCCTCTATACCTCTACTCACTCCTATATCTACGCTGAGTACTATCACCGCGTACTCAGCCTCTCCTTTCTATTCTTCTAGAAATGATAAAGTG
The DNA here is from genome assembly GCF_963576675.1 of Euphorbia lathyris. Classification (NCBI taxonomy): domain Eukaryota; kingdom Viridiplantae; phylum Streptophyta; class Magnoliopsida; order Malpighiales; family Euphorbiaceae; genus Euphorbia; species Euphorbia lathyris. The sequence goes on along the minus strand of NC_088917.1, from coordinate 2,175,535 downwards.
TTTGTCCTAAACAACAATTGCTAAGACACTTTAGATGATTGGAAATCACTCTAGACTTTTACACAATAATATAGAAATTGGTGTAAGGTATTTGCTTTGCTTTTCTCACAGAATCTTCGAGTATGAATTTGGTCAGTGTTTCGACTAATTGAAGTTCTGCATCGATTGAAGCAAATGGATGACCTTTATATAGTGACACTTGAGGCACCTGGTCATTTCGAATTTCGAAATAACCGTTGGAGGGAAACGGCTTCCTGTCATTGTCACTCTGGGCGTGCTCAGCGTCGTTGGCTAATAGGATTTACGCATCTTCTATCTTCGTCAGTCTTCGGCAGAATGTTTCGACATTTAAGGAAAAGTCCACGAGACAGCTTTCTGCGCCTTCTGAACTTTTCCCAAAGTAGAAATACTTTGTCTAGAAGTTGAACATTGTTTGCCGTTGTCCAGACTGCTTTGTCGTCCAACTCAGCAGCTTCAACTTGAAGCTTTTGCCACGAAGGCTTCTCGATCCTTCTCTTGCTGAGTCGTCGTTTTAGTCGATACGGCTTCATTTTGAAATCTTGGGCCGAATGGTCTTGATGTGTTGACTTGAGCTTGACTTCCACTTTATGGGCCTTTGGGCTTTTTTAATCTCAATGTCTTATACACAATTAAACTCAACATTTGAACAAACACATCAGTGTAATAAATCAAAGCATTTAAATTTAATGTGTTAGAATATTTTTATCATTACTTAAATAATTTTGTCAAATCAAAATCATGTGGAAAGGTGTTTCAACAAACTCTCCCATTTTGATGTTGGCAAAAATATTCAGTCGAAGAACTCAGTGTTGAGCTCCCCCATGATAGTTGACATTGTTTTATCAAATAACTCCCCCGTAAGGGTTGAGCTACTGACTTAGTTTTACTCTAAACATTTCAAGGTTTAATTCAGTAAGTCTAAGGTCAGTTTTCAGAAATAGGTCAGCTCATGGAACATATTCTATTTAACTCAGTTTTACGCGGAAGGTTTAAATATCAGAAAGCGCTGAGTAAGCTTTGTTCAATGATTTTTAGTTAAGTGGACATGTAAGAAGTGGTCAACATGTTTGATCAACACAGCAGACATATCATAAATTAATATAGACAGTGTAGCACAGTTGATTTAATGAAGATGTGTTTTAACAAATTATAACAACCACTTAAGTAAGCATCACATAAGAGTAGTCAGTATGAAAGAGATGCATATAATTTGTTTTGAATTTAAAGTCAGCATAACATGGTTCACAAAAAAAAGGAACACAGATATAAAGGTTCAAAAAGATAGCTACTTTTGTTTGCCTTTGCCCTTGTGTTGCGGCTGACTAACTGAAGCTTGCTGAGTTCTTGGGGCTTGTTCTTTCTCCCCCGTTTTGCCATCATCAGGTTTGGGAATGAAGGTGGCTTCAATTGCAGCTTGAGTGAGGCGTTGAGAAAATGCCTTTAGCTTTCTCGTGCTTTCATTCTTTCCGTCGAAGATTGGAACACCATCATCCACAATGGAGCGAGGAATTCCGATAGATGCAGCACTCAGCATACTCAAAACAGCGGCTTGAGACTTGCTAATCCAGTGCATGGTTTCAGTGAGCATTGCAAAAGCTTGATGAAACATCTTTAGCAAAGAGGAATCATAATACTCACGCTGAGCCTTGATTTGGCGCACATTGCTGAAAGTTGCTCGAGAATGCTTCAGAATCTCGTTGGTTTTAAGCTCGTCAGTTGCCATCTCTTGCCTGTTTAAGTTCAGCAGACGCACAGCCTCGCTAATTTGCTCAATGGAGCATTAGGAGGAGGTGGAAAGTTGGTGATTCGTTTTCTCTTGCTCAGTGTGAAGCTGGCTGAAGAGATGATGTACTTCGGCAGAAGTGGCATATGCTGAGTTCGCAGTTGACAATTGATGAATCTCCCCTTGCAGTGAGTTCAGATGGTTAACCATGGTCAGCTAAAGTTCGGCCAGCTTTGTTAAGGAGTCCTGCCTGGGCTGTTGAGATAGTAAGGTAGTCATGACACTCAGAAGATCCTTCATACCTTTGATCTCAGTAAGAAGCTAAGTGACAGACGAAAATGGAGTTGTCTCATCATTAGTAGACCCAGCGGCATTGGTACTTGTTTGATGGAGGTCCTAGATAAGAGCTTGAGCTGAGTCAATGATTCTTCGACCAGACTCAGAGGCATTAAGGTAGCTAAAGGATCCATCTTGTGTTGGCCCAGATGCCGGAGGAGGAGTAGAACCGAGTAAAGGCAGTGTTTGGTTCTGCTCATCATTAGAAGGCCCAGCATTATCAGCAGCTGGCCTAGAATTAGGATGGTCAGTAGAAACTGACTGAATCTGATTCTGCTCATTGAGTGAGGAAAGTAGAGGATCAGCAGAAAGTGTTGCTTGCTCAGTGTCAGGTTGAAGCTGACTAGGTGTTGGAAGTTGAGGAAGTTCATTGTTTACCTGAGCAGGTAATTCCTTGGCTTGCTCAACGTGTTGAGGAGCGGAATCTTCGAGCACTTGCTCGACATTGCTTTGGTTGGCAGAAGCATCTAAGTCGGCATGTTCCTTCGGAGAAACAGAGGCTTGATTTTCTGGTAAATCTGGTTGAGGTACAGGTGGGTTGGAGAAGTATTTAAGATGTACCTCGGTGAGGTCAGTGATCTCATCTCTCAGCAGTGAATCACCCATGAGATCAATAACAGGTGCTTTAAAAGCTTTCTTCTTCCTCAGTCTCTTAAGCTTTGGAGGAGTAGGGTCACAAGGGATAGACTCAATGGAGTCAGTGGGTGAGGCTTCCCTTTGAACAACAGGAGCATTTACTTGGTGCTCAGTCTCTTCTTCATCAACCAACTCAGTGTTGATTGGTTCAAGATTCTCATCATCTGCTGGTTCCTCAGTGTCATCCTGACCACTTTCTTCTTCTTCAGACTCATCATCCAGTTCTTCTTCCTCTAACTGGTTATCCAACTCTTCCTCGACAAACTGACCACCCAATTGGTCTTGGTCTTGTTCTTCCTCAAACTGTTGCTCAGCGTCAATGCCTTGACTCTGTGCATAGTGTGAGTTAGGAGGAACGACGATATCTATTAGTTGGGCATCGATAGGTCTTAACTCAAAATTGAGCTTTTTCTTCTTCTTTGACGGTTGCTCATCAATGTCCTCTCTTTCTTCTGTCTCAGGCTCAGCTTTCCTAGGTCTTTTCTCCGCTGACCTAGATCCACCCTGACTTTGCTGAGTTTGAGGCTTAGTTCCCCCACATACAACTTTAATCTTCTTTGGAGCAGAAGCAGCAGATTTAGAGGTGCTCTGGTCGGCCTTCCTCTTTCTTTGAGTTCTTCCCTTTCGAGTCACTGCCCCCTCAGCGTTCTAGACAGCTTCTCCTTTTCCTTTCTTCGGCAAAATAGGTAGATCATAAGCCAAACCGAATAGGGCAGCAGCTGTAATCTCGGTTCCCCGAACTTGGATTTCCGCAATCATATCCACCTTGTGATCTTGGAGGATTCGAGTGATGAAGGAGCCCAGCCTAAGGGTCCCTGTACTTTGTAGAAACCCACCGATTATGAAGACAGGCATATTTATCGGCGTGTAGGTCAACATGTGCCATATAAAACACTGCTCGAAATTGGTTGCTGAGTTAGTGCAGTTGATTTTAGGGTAAAGGAAGTTCGTCAGTATGTAATGGGCCATCTTTTGATGCTGACCCATGGAAGTGCTCGAAATTTCACCTACATGACCCTCAGGTTTACAGAAGGTCTGAACGTAGTCGGTTTTCTCATGGTCACCTGATTTACGAAGTATAGCTCCTTCGTTTTTCAATTTGAACAGTGAGGCAAGGTACGCTGGGTTGATGGAGATGTCCTTCCCTCGAACATGAGTCGTCAGGTAGTCCCTGTTGTCATTGGCGATTTTCAAGTTGGCGTAGAATTCTCGTACCAACTCAGGGTAAGTAGCATCCCGAACTGAGAACAGCTCAGTCCATCCATTGTTCTTGATCCACTCACAGAAAGGTTGCTCGGCCTCCACGAATCCTTTTGAGAACCACCGCGAGTGGTCAATCTTCCATCCCCTTACACTCTCAAAGACCTGAGTGTATGTGCGTTCTACTACTTTCTTACCCTTGTCCTTTTGCTGCTGTTTCCCTTTGGAAGAGGTGGCTTAGACAGCTTGAGCTTTCTTGCTCGGCGTAGTAACTCCAGCGTGATCATGCTGAGTGGGAGAAGTGGGATTGTCATCGGAGCGGTTATGGGAGAGACCGGCACCGGAGATGTTCAGAGAAATTTTAGTCATTTTCTCAGAGAACTTTTTAGAAGGTTTGGGAACTTTTCGAGAGAGAGAGTATGAATGCCAAGGATTTCTAAGCGTAAAGAAATAGAAGTGGGAATTCATCCACTATTTATAGAGATGTTGAGTTAATCCAAGGCGTTGAGTACTCCGTTTTGCCTCGAGATTCTCAATCGACAAAGATTCTGGCATTTATGACACATACGACGCGTGTATTTTCTAATTATAGCCTGTACGTCATCCTAGGTGGCTATTTAATTCGCGTGCTTTGCATTAAAGTTTGCAACGGCTCTTTACTCAGTGTTAAGAATTTCAGGCGTTTAAAATTCTGAGTAGTCAGCGTTATGCAGAGGAATCGATGTTATGCGTAGTAACTCAGCTTGAGATAGATACTCAGCATATATATATTTATCTACTCAGCATGTAATAGCATAAATCATTCAGCATGGTAATTCACTCAGCAAGCATACTATACTTGAAATTTATTAAAGAGGATTAAACATACCAATGGCTTCTCTAAGTATGTTGAATTGCTCACGAGCCAGTGGCTTTGTGAAGATATCGGCAAGCTGCTCATCCGTTGGGACATAGGTTAGCTTGATCTTTCCCTTGAGTACGTGATCTCTAATGAAGTGATGTCTTATGCTGACATGCTTCATCCTGCTGTGTTGGATTGGGTTCTTTGATAAGTCAATGGCACTTTTGTTGTCACATTTGACTTCAATTGTTTTAGTCCGAACGCCAAAATCTTCAAGCTATTGCTTAATCCATAGGACTTGAGCAACACAGCTTCCAGCAGCAATGTACTCAGCTTCAGTGGTTGACAGGGCTACTGACGCCTGCTTCTTGCTGAACCAGGACACAAGACAGCTCCCAAGGAAGTGGCATCCTCCTGAGGTGCTTTTTCATTCAAGCTTGTCTCGTCCGTAGTCAGCGCCAGTGTATCCAATGAGTGTGAAGTCATGAGTGTTGGGATACCATAAACCTGCATTCACTGAGCCTTGCAAATATCTAAGGATTCTTTTTACAGCTATGTAATGAGATTCCTTAGGGTTAGATTGATATCTAGCACAATAACATACTGAGAACTGAATGTCCGGCCTACTAGCAGTTAAGTAAAGTAGAGAACCAATCATACCTCGGTACAATCTGCTGTCTACTGACTCACCATTTTCATCAGCGCAGAGGACAGTGTCAGTGCCCATTAGGGTAGATATTGACTTACAATTCTCAAGTTCATACTTCTTCAATATCTCCTTAGCATACTTAGTTTGACTGATGAAGATGCCATTTTTTCCTTGTTTGATTTGAAGTCCAAGGAAGAAGTTGAGTTCTCCCATCATTGACATTTCAAACTCAGTCTGCATCTGCTTACTAAATTCCTTGCACATTGACTCGTTAGTGGCACCAAAAATAATGTCATCAACATATGTCTGAGCCAGTAGGGTATCTTTACCCTTTCTCTTAATGAATAAGGTTGTATCAGATTTACCTCTGACATAATTTCTAGTCAGCAGGAAACTGGTCAGCCTCTCATACCAAGCACGTGGTGCTTGCTTGAGACCATACAGAGCCTTTTTGAGTTTATAAACGTGGTTTGGGAACTTGGGATCCTCAAACCCTGGAGGCTGATTAACATAAACTTCCTCGTTTATAACTCCATTAAGGAATGCACTCTTAACATCCATTTGAAACAGTTTGAAGTTCATATAGCTTGCATATGCACATAAAATTCTAATAGCCTCTAGCCTTGCCACTGGGGCAAAGGTCTCATCGTAGTCAATAACTTCTTGCTGACTGTAGCCCTGAGCTACAAGTCTTGCTTTGTTTCTGACCACGTTCCCTTGTTCATCCAGCTTGTTGCGGAAGACCCATCTTGTTCCTATGGTCTTCTGGCTTCTTGGTTTTGGCACTAGATCCCATACTTCATTTCGTCTGAACTGATCAAGTTCTTCTTGCATTGCATTCATCCAGAATTCATCATACTCAGCTTCAGCGAAATTCTTTGGCTCCTAGATTGAGACGAATGATACGTTGCTGAGGTATCTCCTGAGTTAATTCCTCGTCATCAGGGTATTCTCAGCGGCATCAAGAATGGCACTCTCTGAGTGACCTCTTGGTATTCTAATCTCCTTTGGTAGATTGATGTCTTGTGCTGGTTGTGTTTCAACAATCTCTGCAGGTGTAGATTGGTCAGTGAAAGTAATTTGAGTTTCACTTTTACCTTTGGTCAGCCCTTGAGGAAATGACTCAGCGGCAGTTTCTTGGTCAGCGGGTGTTGAGTGTGGATCATCCTCGGTCATCGGCTGGTATCTTCCTGCAGGGTTAGTTTCATCGAACTCAACATGTACTAACTCTTCTAAGACTTGAGTTCGTTTATTGAAAACTCTGTATGCTTTGCTGTTTGTTGAGTAGCCTAAAAAGATAGCCTCATCAGCTTTTGAGTCAAACTTAGCTAGGCTGTCTTTAGTATTCAAGATAAAGCATTTACAACCAAAGGCACAAAAGTATCCAATGTTGGGCTTTCGTCCTTTCCAAAGTTCGTAGGGGGTTTTCTTTAATATAGGTCTAACTAGAGCCCTATTAAGAATATAGCACGATGTGTTGACAGCTTCTCCCCAAAAGTACTTTGGAAGCCTATGCTCACTCAGTATTGTCCTGGCTATTTCAACCAAGGTTCTGTTTTTCCTTTCAACAATCCAATTTTGTTGAGGCGTTCTAGGAGCAGAGAAATTATACTAAGGCGAACCCTGGAGGCGAACCTGTTCTAAATTTGAAAACATCTCAAAAGTTTCATCCTTGCTACTCAGCAAGATGATCCAAGTGTATCGAGAAAAGTCATTTACAATGACCAAGGAAAATCTTCTTCCACCCAAGCTCAGCGGCTGGACTGGTCCGAAGAGATCCAAGTGTAGTAACTCTAATGGACGCTTAGTTGAGACAATGTTTTTACTATGAAAAGATTGTTTGGTTTGTTTTCCAGCTTGGCAAGCGTGGCATAATTGATCTTTTTCAAACTTAAGTTCTAGCAGTCCCTCAACCAATTGCTTTCTTGCTAATTTTGCCAGGAGGTCCATGCTTACATGACCAAGTCTCCAGTGCCATAGCCAGGAATTTTCTTCCTTTGACACTAAGCATACAGTTTTTGAAAACTTCTTTTCTAAGTTCAGCATAAAGACATTATCAATACGAGGGGCTGTTAAAATTAACTCATTTGTTTTACCCTCGAATATTTTACATCCAGTGTCATCAAATATAACTTTTCTCCCATTGTCACATAGCTGAGCTACGCTGAGTAAGTTATATTTGAGTCCGCTGACTAGGGAGACAGACTCAATAGTAGGATTACCACCAATGGTTCCTGACCCTACTATCTTACCCTTCTTGTTGTCTCCAAAACTTACACTTCCTCCTCGTTTACGCACAAACGTGATGAACTGAGTTTCATCACCAGTCATATGCCTCGAGCATGCGCTGTCAATGTACCACATCTTTGACTTTTCAGCACACCTCAGGCTTACCTGCAATATAGCTAGTTGCTTTTAGGTACCCAATTCTTTTTGGGTCCTTGCTTGTTAGGTTCAACAGGTAAAGCATCATATTTTATTTTATGACGACATACTTGGACAGTGTGTCCATTCTTTCCTCAGAAGTCACAGCTGACCTTCCGTTTAGTATGTCTCACTGACTGGTCAGCACCCCAGTGCTGAGCATGCCAGCACACCTTTGTGGTGTGTCCTTTCTTCCCACAGAAGTCACATTGGACATTCTGCTGAGGATTCCATATCTGCTGACTAGTACTTCGGTACTCAGTTTTCAGAGGAATGTTTCTTTTATTCGGAACCTTAAGTTGGTTCTGAATTGATGTGACATCCTTTCTCAGTTTCTTAGAATCTGATTGGACCTCAGAGACAAACTTTTGCATAATTTCTACATTACTATGCAAAGTTGAGTTGTCCTGGAGAAGATATCGAAGGTCACTCAGCTTGACCTCCTTAACCTCGTCACATCGCCTGCTGAGTGCTCTAACCTTTTTATTACACTTTTTGACAAGTGTATAGAGGTCACTCAGGGCATTAACCATTTCATCTCTGAGCAAGGGTAGTGATATTACCTCAGTTGAGTGTTCCTCATCGTCAGATGCAATGGAGGGGTCAGCATGCTCAGAAACACATGGCTCAGCAAGTTCGTCAACCATGAAACAGATCTTTGCTGACTCAGTGGCATCAGCTTCTGATGATGAAGACTCATCACTGTCGCTCCAAGTTGCCACCATTGCCTTCTTGCTGTTCTTTCTTTCTTTCCTCAGCGTGGGACAGCTTGACTTGATATATCTAGTTTGATGACATTCAAAGCATGTAATGGGCTTTGAGCTATCCTTCTTGTACTTGCTGTCGCTGGACTCAGCTTTGTACTTATCAAACTTCTTGTAAGGCTTCTTAGAATATTTGTCATTCTTTCTGAACAGCCTCTTCATCTTTCTAGTGAACATAGCCATTTCTTCATCGTCTGTTGAGCTCCCATCAGTGGAGTCAGCTTTCATGACAAGAGACTTTTGCTTCTTGTCTTCAGACTTCTCCTTCACCTCGAAGTTCTTCATTGATATCTCGTGGGTCAGCAGCGAGCCAATGAGTTCATCATACTTGTAGGTGGTTAAGTCTTGAGCTTCCTCAACAACAGTTTTCTTTGCTTGCCAGCTTTTAGGAAGACTCCTAAGAATCTTCTTGACTTGCTCTTCCTCAGTGAAGATTTTTCCAAGTCTCTTGAGCTCGTTGATGATGTTTGTGAACCTTGCATTCATGTCAGAGATATCTTCATCATCATTCATTTCAAACAGCTCGTACAACCTCATGTGCTGGTTGACCTTGGATTCCTTCACCTTGTTGGTTCCTTCATAGGTGACCTCCAGCTTCTTCCAAATCTCCTGCGCTGACTCACAACCTGAAATCTTGTTGTATTCTGCAGCATCTAAAGCACAGTGAAGCATGTTTATAGCCGAAGCATAATTTTGTAGCTTCTTAAGATCATCCTCTGTCCATCTAGTCTCAGCTTTGACAACCGTTTGGCCATCAACAGTTTCAACAGGAACAAATGGGCCTTGGATTATAGATAGCCATGCACTCATGTTTGTTGCCTGAATGAAATTTTTCATTCTATTCTTCCAAAAGGTATAGTTAGACCCGAAGAATAGAGGAGGCCGAGTTATGGACAGTCCCTCAGGAAAAATCTGAGTTGTCAGATTTCTTGGGAGAAACCGAGTGCTGTTCTCAGCCATAGTGGGGATCAGCTCAAGGTAGTTAAACCTTGCACAGTGAGCTTTTAAGCTCTGATACCACTTGTTGGTCCCTTATAACGTGACAAGTTAGTTCCAAGGGGGGGATAGGAACTATTTTAAAATTTTGTTCGTTAAGGCTGACTTCTTTTCTTATGAAAAGATTTACACAACGTCACTAAGTAGATTCAAGACACAAGCTTAGTCAACTTGTGACTAAGTCTGCTTCTTTACTTGAGTGAGGAAAAAGCACTTAGAGTCTATTCCTGAACTCAGCTTCTTAGTAAACTTAACTCAGCATGAGTTCTTTACTTAGTTAGTTTTCATAGCAAGCAGTATATATTAAAGGAGTTTAAGGGTTAGAAAGATATTACTCAGCAGACTTATCCTGGTTCAGCCTCTCCGCCTACGTCCAGGCCCCGAAACTCGTTCTGAGCTTTTTGAATTCTCCACTGAGCTCTTTAAAGGTAGAGCACGAAACCTTTTACAGATAGAAGCTGAGTATAACAAGAGTACCTTCCTCTATACCTCTACTCACTCCTATATCTACGCTGAGTACTATCACCGAGTACTCAGCCTCTCCTTTCTATTCTTCTAGAAATGATAAAGTGTTTGTCCTAAACAACAATTGCTAAGACACTTTAGATGATTGGAAATCACTCTAGACTTTTACACAATAATATGGAAATTGGTGTAAGGTATTTGCTTTGCTTTTCTCACAGAATCTTTGAGTATGAATTTGGTTAGCGTTTCGACTAATTGAAGTTCTGCATCGATTGAAGCAAATGGATGACCTTTATATAGTGACACTTGAGGCACCTGATCATTTCGAATTTCGAAATAACCGTTGGAGGGAAACGGCTTCCTGTCGTTGTCACTCTAGGCGTGCTCAGCGTCGTTGGCCAATAGGATTTACGCATCTTCTGTCTTCGTCAGTCTTCGGCAGAATGTTTCGACATTTAAGGAAAAGTCCACGAGACAGCTTTCTACGCCTTCTGAACTTTTCCCAAAGTAGAAATGCTTTGTCTAGAAGTTGAACATTGTCTGCCGCTGTCCAGACTGCTTTGTCGTCCAACTCAGCAGCTTCAACTTGAAGCTTTTGCCACGAAGGCTTCTCGATCCTTCTCTTGCTGAGTCGTCGTTTTAGTCGATATGGCTTCGTTTTGAAATCTTGGGCCAAATGGTCTTGATGTGTTGACTTGAGCTTGACTTCCACTTTATGGGCCTTTGGGCTTTTTTAATCTCAATGTCTTATACACAATTAAACTCAACATTTGAACAAACACATTAGTGTAATAAATCAAAGCATTTAAATTTAATGTGTTAGAATATTTTTATCATTACTTAAATAATTTTGTCAAATCAAAATCATGTGGAAAGGTGTTTGAACAGTCCCATCCAGGTGATTCCCAACTTTCCTTTGCCCTCCGTGGATTGAATTTTGTCCGCCTTTCGGAGCACTAAGTCTCCCGGATTCAGATCCACGAGCTTGACATGTCTGTCATAGTAGGCTGCAATCCTCTGTTTGTAGGCGGCCATTCGTGCATACGCTTTTTCCCTTTTCGCCTCCAATTGATCGAGACTTTCCCTCAACCTTTTATCATTCTCGTCCTCGCAATAGAATAGAATTCTGTCGCTAGGGACCTGAATCTCTATGGGGATCACAGCTTCTATGTCATAGGAGAGGGCGAACGGCGATTCACCTGTTGCTGTCCGAGGAGTGGTCTTGTATGCCCATAGGACATTCGTCAGCTGATCCGCCCACTTTTTGTTATGCTCCCCTAATCTCTTTTTTATGCCTTTGACGATTGTTCAATTTGTAACTTCAGTCATCCCATTGGATTGAGGGTAATATACTGAGGCGAACCTGTTCTGAATGCCTTAACTTTCGCAAAATGCTCTGAACTCCCCACAATTGAACTGCGTCCCATTGTCAGTGATAATTGTGTGAGGGACTCCGAATCTTCCGACGATATTATCCCTTACAAACTTGACCATTCGCTCTGCATTTATGGAGGAGACAGCTTCGGCTTCTACCCACTTCGTAAAGTGATCGACATCTACTACCACGTATTTCCTTTGTCTCTTGGTAGGAGGAAAAGGACCGACAATGTCGATACCCCAAATGGCGAAAGGTCGTCCCTCGATGATGGGCTTTTGTAGGTGCTTAGCCGTGTGAGATTCATTTGCATGAACTTGGCAGTTATGACAGGACTCTGCTAGCTTCTGAGCATAAAGTTCCACTGTAGGCCAATAAAATCCCGACAACCTGGACTTTTTCAGAATGGAGGCGGATGCTTCATAGGCTCCGCAAGCACCTTCATGTAACTCTTTGAGGATCTCATGTCCCTCTTCTGTCGTAACCAAGGCTGTCCAAAAGATTTTCTGTACAGGTTATCATTTATTATGGAGAAGTATGTTGCTTTTCTCACCGTCCGCCTGGCTTCTTCTTTGTCTTGAGGCAAAGTTCCATCTGCAAGATACTGCCGGATCGGCGATCTCCAATCTCCCACGGCGGATATAAGAAGAGCTACGACTTCTGGGGTGAATGTCGGTCTAGTTTTCACCTCGAATGGGCATTGCAGGTCCGCCCACTGATCTTTGCTTGAAGCCAGTTTAGCCAGGTGATCCGCTTCTGTGTTTGATCCTTGCAGCACATGGACTAGCTCCCATTTAGTTTCTTTGATTTCCAGGTGGTTTAATAGCTTTTTGACCTCCTCCACATATTTGACCAGAGTTTCATCTTTCACATCAAAGTTTTTGATCACCTAGTTGACCATCAGTTTGGAGTCGCTATAGATCACAACCCGCTCCGGCATAATCTCCTTCAGCAAGCGTAGCCCCAATATCAAGGCCTCATATTCTGCAGTATTATTTGTTGCGGGGAACTCTAGCTTCGCAGCATAATGTAACTTGATGTAATGAGGTCCCTTGATCACTATGCATATCCCCGCACCTTCTGCTGAAGAAGCGCCATCAGTGTACATCGTCCATTCCTCCACTTTTGGTTTAGGAAGATTCACGCCTTCTTCAGTGAATTCGTTCACAAAGTCTGCCAAGACTTGGCTTTTCAAGGCGGATCTGCCTTCATAACGAACGTCAAATTCGCCCAGGCGGATTGCCCACTCCATCAATCTTTTTGAAGTTTCTGGCCTTTGTAGTACCTTCCTCATGGGTATGTTCGTGCGGACGATGACGGTATGAGCTTGGAAATAGGGTCTAAGGCGAATCGAGGTAGTGACCATAGCTAATGCCATTTTATCCAATCTTGAATACCGAGTTTCGGCATCTTTTATGACCTTGCTTACATAATAGATTGGATATTGTTGGCCATCTTCTTCCCTTATCATGACAGTACAAACCGCTTCGTTAGTGATAGAAACATACATGTATAGACTCTCACCTTCTAGGGGCCTGCTCATTAAAGGTGGTTCCGAAAGGAAGCGTTTGATTCCTTCAAAGGCTTGCTTGCAATCTTCATTCCACTTGAATGCTTTCTATTTTTTGATCACTTCATAGAAGGGTTGGCATCTACGAGCAGAGCACGAAATGAACCTGCCAAGTGCTATGATCCGCCCGTTAAGATGTTGCACTTCTCTGACATTTTGCGGCGCTTTCATGTCCAGTACGGCTTTGATTTTATCTGGATTGGGACCTACTCCTTTCTGGCTGATCATATATCCCAGGAATTTTCCATAAGTTGCCCCGAAAGTACACTTCTCAGGATTTAGCTTAATGTTGTGATGGTGAAGGACTCCTAAGACCTCTCTTATGTCCTCTGCATGCCTCTCCATGGTGGTGCTCTTAATGATCATGTCATCCACGTAAACTGAGAAGTTGTCGCCTTTCCTTCCTTCGAATATCTTGTTCATCATCCGCTGGTAAGTAGCTCCAGCATTTTTTAGCCCAAAAGGCATGACCTTAAAGCAATAGGTCACCTGGTGAGTTACGAAGGAAGTTTTGATCCTGTCTGTTGGCTCCATGGGGATCTGGTGATAGCTCGACTTCACATCTGTGAAGGAATATATTGCATGTCCTGCGGTTCCATCAACTAGGATATCAATGCAAGGTAGCGGGTAGTTGTCTTTGGGACAAGCCTCATTAAGGTCCGTGAAATCAATACACATGCGGTATGATCCGCCTGCCTTCTTAACTAGGACCACATTCGCCATCCATTACGTATAAATAACTTCCTTAATGGCGTCTGCCTTCTTCAGTTTAGATATCTCTTCCTCGATCACTTTCTGTCTCTCTAGACCATGATTCCTTCTCTTCTGAGCTATAGGGACCGCGTCTTCGGCGATATTGAGTTTATGAGTGATCACATCTGGACTGACCCCCCGTGAGGATCTCATCTTTCCATGCAAACACATCTTCTGATTCGAGGAGAACTTTCGTAACATCCTCCTTAATCTCAACTCTCAGCCCTTTGGCGATCCGTACCTGCTTACCATCTGCAATGAGGAACATTTTTGTATCTCCAAGGGCCGTCGTAACAAGCTCATCTTCTTCATCATCCTTAGACTGTGGGCGAATCGATAAGGACGCCGAGTATGTCTCATGAGCAACCTTCTGATTCCCCTTGATCATCACTCCTCCCTTAGCCGTAGGGATGTACATCGTCAAATGGCGTATCGATATGAGAGCTGCCACTTCTGAGATAAAAGGCCGCCCCAAGATGATGTTGTATGCCAATTGACCGTCCATGATGGAGAACTCCAGATCTCCCATCCACACCTGATCCTCATCTGATAACTCGCATTCCAGCGTCACTTGTCCCTTTGTTTGGATTGTGTGACCTGTTACTCCCAGGATGTCTACGATGGTGGTCTCTATCTGAATGGGATCAACCTTGAGCTTGGCGAACGCTCCTCTGGTGATGACATTGTATGAACTACCAGTGTCTATCATCACTCTCTTCATTTCCCATCCTTCCACCATCATGGTGATGACGAGAGCATCTGCATGTGGAGGAATCGCTGGACCAATATATGCAAAGGGGCGATTGAGTGATGCTCTGTCTAGAGCGATAGTTTTCGCCTTCTTTACTGTAGGCTGATACACTGGTCCGCCAGCGATGACATTAATGACCCCCTTAGCCTTCTTCTTTGGCTCATCTCTTGGTTTACCTCCATCTTCTTTCTTGTCGTTCTAGACGAACCTGTCCAACTTTCCTCTCTCAATAAGCCTTTCAATCTCCCTGGCCAGCTCCCAGCATGCATCTGTTTCATGACCGTTCCTCCTATGATACTTGCAATAATTCTTGGGGTTTCTCCCCGTATTGGTGTACTCCCCCCCCTTTGGTTCGGGGTTTGTATTGGCTGTTTTCTATCCACATCAGTACTTCGCTTTTGGAGGCGTTTAACGGCGTATATGATGATTTGTTCTTGGAGCCTCTCCGCCTACTTCGGGAGGATGCATCAGGGAGCTTTTCTTTTTCCTTATCCTTCCTTTGGGATTCGCCTTTCCCTCTCTTGGGAGGAGAAGCAGACTCCCGTTGAGGGGTTAGGCCCTCCACTTGTCATGTTTGTAATTGTGAACTAAGTCCTTTTTGGATTAGAACTTCCACCTTCACCGCACCAATTGGTAACTAGTGATGAACTCTCAATCGGATTCCTTCCATGCGGGGGGCGCCGTTGGGATCGGCGGGGGGAAGCTCCGATGCCAAAGTCAGTATATAGTAATAGGAATAAACTGTAATGACAAAGTAGGGTTTAGGAGAGCGTGAATGTGTACCTCAATAGCTTGGGATGCAACCTATTTATAGTCATGTAGTCGTAACTCCAAGTAACTAGAAAGTCTCCATTAATGTCTCATTAATGGCGGCTACTGATCTTATTCAAGTATGATCGTTAGCTCATTAATGGGTTATTAGTTGCCTTTATTGGGAATCGGCTCAGCCGTTCAACGGGCGGATCGAGACATGATGGCGGGTCTCCCATAGGTTTGACTACGGATACCGTGTGGAGGAATCTATGTGATCCGCCACTTTGGTAGCTTGCTTGATACGCCATAGCTTTCCCGATCGTCCGGATACACGGTCGTTTTGGTTAATATCCCTTTTGGTCCCGTAAATAATATCTCGATGTTATCAACGTCGTTAAGAAAATGACGTACATGTAAAATGTAGATGATAAGATTCATAACTAAGAAGATAGATTGATAATTATTTGTGAAATTGACCCAATTTATTAATGTTAAAAGTAAAATTATTTTTGAATATGAATATTGGGATAAAATTGCATCATTTTATGCATCAGGTCACCGGAAACCCTTAAAAGACCGAATTTAGTATGGAGGACATCCCTTATTATTATAGCATAACACCCATTTGGATCCCTAAAATATGGCTTCAAAGTCAATTAGGACTCTAAACTATCAAAATCATCAATCAGGTCTCTGAACTAGCTAAACAAAAATCTTCAATTGAAGCCTCATCGAAAATCAGTCGGTTGAACAATTTCATACCTTCTTTCTTAAACTCATTTTGAATCAACATATTATTACAGTCTATATCAAATAGACACAGTTTCCGATTCCGATTTTAGGATAGAATAGAGACTCAATTGATGAATTTTTACTTAGTTCAGGGACCTAATTGATGATTTTGGTAGTTTATGGTCCTAATTGATTTTGAAGCTTTAGTTAAGGGACCTAAATGAGAATAATGCCTATTATTATTGATTCTTTTCCACTTATAGAAATATATGTATTTATATATGTAAATCTAAGGCCATCCATCAAATCAATGATAATGAGCTATTTATGTCCAAGCACAAGTGGAACCATATGGCTAACTTTTTGCTTGTGTCCCACTTTTTACTCATTAATTAGTGTTTGCATTATCCTAAATTCATACAAGTGAAGAAAAGGCAATACTCAAGTTGCCCACTAATGGATTCTATGCAATACAAAGTTGCTTGGATTATGATGTCCCATCTTGAAAACACTTTTTTATGGTATTGACAATTAATATAATTAAATCTTAATACATGAGTTTTGGTTCTCATATTTTATAGATACCAAGTGAAATAAAACATAAAGAGTATTTAATAAAAAAAAAATTTGTAATTAAAAGTTTAAAATATAAATTTAGATCCATTTTAGTATAAAATATCATATTATTTAATATCTTTTAGATCTGAATGGATATTATAACCACATTTATAATAATAAAAAAAACTACTGTATATATAGTAAAAAAAATGGCACTTTTGACCCTAGTCATGGGCTGCACTCCTAGCCTATGCCCACAACTGGTTTGTATATCATTTGGTCCTAAACTTATCTAAAGAGTTTAACTGATTCTCTTTCTATAGCCCGTTCAACTTGCTTAAAATGGCATTATAATCTCTTCAATTTGTTTAAAATAAAGTCAATTAATCACTTAGTTACAAAAAGTAAATTGCATGTGAAATAAATCTTGCAATGTTATTACATAATTCACATAATAGATTAAAACATATTAAAAATGAAATTCTTACTTGCTCAACTGTAAAATCTTTCCTCTATAATTTTTACTTTTTCAAGGCGCGTGCAACACACATTTGGCATGCAGCTTACTTCTTTGCAATAAAGTGATTAATTGATTATATTTTAAGCAAGTTAAAAGAGCTATCGGGAACACTATGAAAGTTCAGATAGTCAATCAAACTTTTTAGACAAGTTCATGGAGCAAATGATCTATTAAGCCTGTAATTAATTGTTAGCTTCATACATTATGTGTTCTCTGAACTTGTTTCAAAATGTCAACTGATCTCTGAACTTAAAAAATGTTCTATTGACCATATATACTTGTTAAAGTGAACAGTTGCCCCTTAAAATTCATGTGGTGGAGTGAGATATTTTGGAAAAGTTGGAATGTATACACTTTAAACAAATTCAGAGAGTTAATATATCACTTTAAGAAAGTTTAGGAGATAATCGATACATTTCTGAAGTCAATTGCTCACTTTAAACAAGTTCAAAATGTAAATATGTACTTCGCTTTAAACAACAACAACAACAACAACAAAGCCTTAGTCCCGAAATGATACGGGGTCGGCTAACATGAACCATTATACGGAACCGTGAAATCAAGTGGTGTCAGCAACATAAATTCTCTCCCTCTTCCTCTACTCCATCCTATCCACTGTCATATTTTCATCAATCCCCAATAAACTCATATCGTTCTCAATCACCCTCTTCCAAGTTTGCTTAGGTCTTCCTCTATCCCTCACCATTGCATCCCTTTGCCACTCTTCAATCCTTCTAACTGGTGCATCATGTGATCTTAGCCTTACATGGCCAAACTATTTTAGTCTCAATAGATGTAATCTCTATGTTTGTCCCAATTATTTTATTCCTTACCCGATCTTTTCTCGTATGATAATAAATCCATCGTAATATACACATCCCCACCACCGACATCTTATGAATTTAAACGCTGGGTTAAATTTGGCTTCATCCCATGTTTTTATATATGTAATTCTAAGGCCGTCAAATCAATGGCAAATGGCTATTTATGCCCAAGTACAAGTGGAACCTTTAGGCCTTAATGAATTAAGGGTTTAAATTCGAAAAAAAAAATGTGGTTTCATGAATTCGAAGATCGGGACCTGTAATTTTTTTTTGCTAGAAATATAATTTCATAGTTTTATCTGTTAGCAAAATTACGGTAACGGACCTTGCCATCCAATGTGATGATGTGTCTAGGGGCATTTAAGTAAACAAATTCTCTCTCTTGGACAAGTCAACATATTAGATTTCATTTATTAATTATTTTTCTCGGCTTAATACATATATACACACCTAAATTTGGCAAGTTTTGCCTAATGGCACCCTGAACTTTTAAAATAACCTATCACACATCTATAGTTGGCTTTAAAAACCTATCGAACACCTATAGTTGGTTTTAAAAACCTATCACACACCTATAGTTGGCTCATTCGGACCTCCTACACGCATACCATCTCGTTCGTTAAAGATGAAAAATCAACGATTTTGTGTGTAGGAGGTCTGAATGAGCCAACTATAGGTGTGAAATAGGTTTTTAAAGCCAACTATAAGTCTGTGATAGGTTAACTAAGGGTGTAAATATACATTAAGCCTATTTTTCTCTTTTTCGCCTTCGTCCTCCATCACATTTGACTTGACGGAGTAAGGTCAGTTGCCGATTAAATATGGATAAATAATTTATTAGTCTCTTAGTTTTTACCTAACACACTGTTTAGTCCCTCTATTTTGAAAAACACATTTTAAGGTCCATATCTTTTGTCAATATTAACCATGTGGTCCTTTTATCTATTTTTTTTAGATTTGTAATCGAACATATCTTAGCTTTTAGGATAACCGCAGTACAATACAAGTTGACCAAGTTACTCTGTTATTTTATATATGTCTGTTTATGCTAAAATATATCGATTACAAGTCTAAAAAACTAGACAAAGGGACCAAAGGGTTAATATTGACAAAAGCTAGGGACTTTATAATGTGTTTTTCAAAATAGGAGGACTAAACAATGTGTTAGGTAAAAACTAGGGGACTAATAAATTATTTACCCATTAAATATCCTTGGACACATCATCACATTTGACGGAATAAGATGAGTTGCCGATTAAATATCCCTGGACACATCATCACATTTGACGGAATAAGGTCAATTGCTGCAGTTTGCTAACGGAGGAAACATGGTTATTTTTTGGGCAAAAAAGAAAAACTCACATATACCAATCTGTGAATTCTTGAAACCACAAAGTTTTTTTTTTTTTCAATTAATTCTATAATTAATTGTGGGCTTAGTGCATCTTGCACCCTCTGAACTTGTCCCAAAACGCCGCCTCGCCCATAAACTTCAAATATTCTATTAGCTTTCTATCGTTGTTTAAAGTGAATAATTAACCATTTAAAATCCATGAGGTGGAATAAGGAGAGATTTTGAAAAAGTTAAAATGTATACACTTTTAAGTAAGTTTAAGGAGCTAATAGATCACTTTAAGAATATTCGGGGCTTAATAGACACTTTTAGATATTCAATTGTTCAATTTAGCATTTGTTTGTGAGTTTGGAGGTTAACAGATGTGAGAGTTAAAGGAAGTAATGGAAAGGGAAGGGAAGAGATGGAAAGGGAAGTTAAAAATTAACCTTGTTTGGGAGTTTATAAGATGTAAATGAGGTTAAATGTTTAACTTCGTTTGAGAGTTTAAATATGGAGGGGAAGGGAAGTTAAATTTACTCTGCAGAGATAAGAAATTTTAAAAAACTTTACGTTACTCTCATTAATCCCCAATTTGGAGGTTAGAGTTTGGAGGTTAGAGGAAGTAAACATTTAACACCATTAACCTCCATTTACTCTCAAAAAATAACTCTCAAACAAGGTTAACTTAATACATAAACAAACACTTATTTTTCATTAACGAGCCTTGAAATTGGATTGTTTTATACATAATGGTTAAAACAATTTTCACCCAATAACCATATGTATAAATTTGAGGGCGAACCTTGGCGCAACGGTAAACGTTGTTGTCGTGTGACCAAGAGGTCACGGGTTCGAGTCTTAGGAGCGGCCTCTTGCCAAATAAATTGGCAGGGGAAGGCTTGCCCCCAGTACACCCTTGTGGTGGGACCCCTCCCCGGACCCTCGCTCAGCGGGGACGTGTAGTGCGACCGGGCCGCCCTTTTTTTTAACCATATGTATAAATTTACACAGTCTAACAAGAATATACAATTAATCGTTTCGTTTTCTACAAATTGCCAAAAAGTTTGATATTCAATTAGTTCTTCTTCTTGAGTCAAGAATTAATTATATTTCATATATATTAAATTTAAATTTGTAAAAAAATAGAGTATGAGAGTTGCTTAGAGCCAGGGGCGGAACCAGGGGGGGGGGGGCTCCAGCCCCGGCCGGCCGCTCGAGAATTTAGAAATTTTTTTTTTAGTAACGGTGTCTCGTAATATTTTGGAGAGAATTATATTGAATTTATATAGTATTATATCAATTTTTAAAGGTAGATGAAATGGTTAAGTATGTTTGCTTTTATTTGAGAGGTCCTGTGTTCGATTCCCTTCAACCTCATTTTCTTTTAAAAAGTTTTTATTTTTAAATTGACTCTTTATTTTTATTTTCATAACGCTTTTGAATTCATTTTTAATATGTCTTTACCATTAAAAAAAATAAACATATTTAATATTCAATTAGTTCAATGCTAGTTTCTAAAAAAAAATTGCCCAGCCCTAACGGGCTGGACTTTGAAAATTTACCTTCAACCGCACAGTTAATTTTGATTTTTTTTTTAACGTTTTGAAATTTTTTTTATTGATATTTTGAGCCCCGGGTCATTCGGGGTCCTGGTTCCGCCACTGCTTAGAGCCTTAAAATATTGCAGCCTCCCCTCATTTGGAGTAGTAACAACTAATTGTACAATAGCATTAAAGGCCAGTTTGGTTTTATTGTTGTTGTTTGCTTGATGTTGTTATTGCTGATAGTTGGTACATGTTAGTTGATTTCTCTGTTAAAAGTAGGTATTTCGAAATTTTCTCAAATACTTTCTATCTCATGTTTACAATTAAAAGGGTAAAGTAGTTCCGAAAAACAGAAATAAACTGACACTAAAAATAGAATTGCATAACTGGACTGCTCTAAAAAACTGAACTAACCAAGTCATAAATAAGTAATTTGATTTATTTTATTTTGTTCTCGACTTGTAAAACTTTTAGGAGGCGTTTGGTTCGGGGTCTTTAGAAATGGGAATGGAAATGGAAGGGTTTCATTCCATTTGTTCTTATTTGTTTAAAAAAAACTCATTCTCTTTACCCATTTTAGATTATGGGTTTACCTCATTTTAGGTTAAGCCCATTACTCCAGACTCTGTAAAGAATTGGATTCCTTTTACCCTCATTCCATTTTCTAAACATATCCAAACATATAAGAGAATTAATGTTTATTCATTTCCTTTTCTTTAGTTTTCCTTTCTTGATTTTTTTCTCTTACCCTTGTGAACCAAACGCCATTGTAGCTCAAAATTTGTAACTTTAATAATTAAAATTGATAGAAGTATAAACTAATGATATAGGTAAGGAGTTAAAAGATAATAATAATAAGCAAAAACCTTAATCAAGCCCCTGAATTTTATGTGTTTTAAAGATTTCATATTTAGCCATTGATCATTAATTTTGTTATGAATTTGTCATTTATTTAGCTTTTCAGCCGAGTTTGGATGACAGGTATTGTAGGGTGATTCGGCCTATTGACATTGATAAATAAAAATAAGAGTTTCCTAACTATGAGAGATAGAAGTACAAACTAAAAAGAAATTACGGAAATCAATTACCAATCAGTTCTTCCAAATTCGATCTTCTCCTCTCCCATTTCGTGATTTCCAGCATCAAAATCGCCAAAGTGATCTTATCCCTAACACCAAACTCCATTTCCAGTATGTTCTTCCAAACTCGATTTCTAGCTTGGAAGAACCTAATAGAAAGCGATTTTTGTAATTTATTATTACTTTTTACTCTCTCCTCTCGTCATAAACTTATCCTTTTATTTGTCACACGGAAGTAAAAATCTCCACGACAACAAGTAGAATCCCTTAATGGCACATATTGTTCAAACTTAATGGAAAAGTTAAATAAAAGTTGGATCCATAACAAAATCAATTATGAAAGGCGCAATATGGAAAAATAATGTATCGGGGTTTAATCCTTAAAACATATATTTTTTTTAATAATGTGCCAAAATAGGCCTAACGTTTTTGGGGAAGTATCAATTTAGACTCCACGTACAAAATAGCACCAATGCAATCTTAACGTTTAAAAAAGAATACCAATTTAGGTTCGATAACGAAATGTGACACGTTATTTATATTAGGCTTAAAGCATTATTTGGCCCCTGACCTATTATTTCGTTACATTTGGCCACTGACCTATCCCACCCATTGGGTGAAATTTCACCCAATTTGTATGAATACTTAACAGAATCATTATCTCATTGATAAGTAACGATATTTTGAAACTTAAACTTGAAACGTGATATTTCTTAAAGTTTTTTTCCACATTATCTGGAAATAATTAATTAGATTAAAAAAGAAAATGACAAAAAAACAAATCCTAAACTAAAATCTATTAAGTTCAAGTGTCAAAATATCGTTATTTATCAATGAGATAATGATTCGGTTAAGTTTGAATTCAAATTGGATGAAAGTTCACCAATTTGGGATAGATCAGGGGTCAAATATGACCAAATAATAGGTCGGGGGCCAAATGATAAAATTTCGGATAGATCAGAGACCAAATAGTGCTTTAAGCCTTTATATTAATCCATTAGGTTTTGATTTCTCTCTCCATGTACAATTGAAAGATTTTAACGGAGTAATATAAATGACGTGTCACGTTTAGTTATCAATATCTAAATTGGTACCTTTTTTAAATATTAACCTTATATTATTATTATTTTATACGTGAGACCCAGGGCCGGTCCTGGGCCTTGATTTATGGGGCGCCTGTCCAGGGCGATGGATTTTAGGGGGCCTTTTTTTTTTTTTTTTGAGATATTAGTTACATTACAACACAGCCCAGGCCCCTTCCTTCATCCTCTTGCGCTCCGTTTTTCTCTCATACGATAGATTCTTCCGCTTCTTCTCTCCTCTGCTCTCATCTGTTGCGTTTTTCCTCATCCGCACTGCTGCCTTCAATCTTTTATTGCTCTCTCATGTTAATACTACTCATAATATCTTTCTCCTCTCTTACTTTGTTGTTGGGTATGATTTATAAAAAATTAGGTTAATTTTTTTTTGGGTTAAGGTGCAAAAATACCCCTAACGTTTTAGGCCAGGAGCAATTTTACCTCTAACGTCTAAAATGGTGCAATTTTACCCCTAACGTTGGAAGACAAGAGCAATTTTACCCCTAACATTGATAAATTGGGTTAATTTTAGACACTATTATAAAACACAGATATTTTTGTTCATTATTCTGCACCAATTGCATAATAATTCGTTCTAAAAAAAGGATTTCATGTTTTTTATAATTTAATAATAGAATTTGAAATCAATATTTATAAATTCGGTGGATTTTTTGAATTTTTTTTGTCTAATCCGTACAAAAAAACAGTATATTTTTTTATTTTTTTCACATCCCAACGAATGTTTGTGATTTATTACTGATAAAATAACATACGTATGAAGTGTACATAACAAGATTCATGACCGAGAAGACAGTTTGATGATTTATTTCTCAAATCGACCCAATTTATTAACGTTAGGGGTAAAATTGCTCTTGGCTTCCAACGTTAGGGGTAAAATTGCATCATTTTAGACGTTAGAGGTAAAATTGCTCCTAGCCTAAAACGTTAGGGGTATTTTTGCACTTTATCCCATTTTTTTTTAATGTTGTGGTTTGAATATCGCTGCTGTATATATTAACTAAAATTAGGTTAGGTCTAAGATTTTTAGGGAAGTACCAATTTAGGTCTCACCAGGGCCAGTCCTGACTTTTCGTAGGTCCGGAGCGAGATAATATTGGGCCCTTTTATACATATATTTTTTTTTTTACTAAAAGTTGAAGGCGTCTAGATGAAATAGAGATTGTCGAACATCCCAATTAGGTTGACAGCTCCTAACGAACGCCTCAAAACACCTATGTCTAATTTTATAGATAGTTCATTGTTGTGATTTTACTAAAAGAACTAGTTGTTCCACGTAAATGTATTTTAAAAAGCATCTTATAATTTAGGAATAATGTACCAAAAAAGGCTTATGGTTTTTGAAAAAAATATCAATTTAGGCTCCACGTACAAAATAGCATCAATATAGATTTAACGTTTAAGAAATGGTATCAATTTAGGCATCGAGAACGGATTGGACACTTCCTATTACTCCGTTAAGTTCTGATTTCTCCCTCCAATGACGTGTCTCGTTCCGTTATCGAGGCCTAAATTGGAAACATTAAGCATATATTAGTGTTATTTTGTACGTGGAAGCCTAAATTGATACTTCTCAAAAAAAACCATAGGCGTATTCCTATAATTTATAAACAACAACAATCAGGAAACTATAAAAGGAATTATAGTAAATGAAATCCGATTATGCCCCCAAAAGAATGTCATTGACTTTAATCAATCTTAACCCCAAACATAAAATCAAAAAACAATTTTCATTTATACTTTCCTTTCTCTTCGAAATTCAGTAATTAAAATATAGAAGAACAATGAAGAAACAAATATTCAAAAAAAAAAAAAAAACATCACAAACAATATTCAAATCACAACAGCCATTCAAATTACATCATATTAAAAGAAAAAACAAATTTAACCACAACAATTCAGTTTTCTTTAAGCTTACCAAAAAAAAATATTCAAACCAAACCAATTTTCTTTGCTTATAAAATATAAACAACAATTTATATATATATATATATAGGAGAAGACTTTTGTGAGAACTCTTTTTTAGGTGAGGACACTTTGTTATGTGAGAACACTCAAAACTACGCCGTTTTGAGTATAAAAATTAAATAAAATATGAACTGCTGTTAGTGGGATTCAAACCCAAACACTTCTACCCACACTCCATGCTATTTACCACTAAACCAATTGCTTTTCTTATACATTATGTCGCGCGCTGCTTAATATACTACTGTCCTTGTATCTTCTATTGTTTAATTTTTGACGCATACACTTATTAATATCGATTAAATGTGCATAATAATGAATTATTAATAAAAAAAATAAATATGCATAATAATGAATTATTAATAGAAAAAAAGAAATGTGCATAATAATGAATTATTAATAGAAAAAAAAGAAATGTGCATAATAGTGAATTATTAATAGTAAAAAAAAAAAGAAATATGCATAATAATGAATTATTAATAGAAAAATAAATCCAAGAACATGCTCCAATTTCTTATTTATTTAATTCCACTATATTTTTGTAATTTATGTTTTAAAATGTTAAGAACGATGTTCTAAATATTGTTACATACGTTCTAAATTTTATAATTTGTGTTCTAAAAATTAAGTATAATGTTTTAAAAAAATCAGTAAATATATGGACCATTTTTTCATTTGTTCTATAATATAATTTATAACCCATATTCTAAATAACATAACATATGTTCTAAAAAACATAACGTATGTTCTAAAGTTTATAGTTTGTGTTCTAAAAATTAAGTATAATGTTCTAAAAAATCAGTAGATATCTGGATCATTTTTATATTTGTTCTATAATATAATTTATAACTCATGTTCGAAAAAACATAACACATGTTCTAAAAAACATAACGTATGTTCTAAAAAAATATGCCGTATGTTCTAAACTTCATAGTTCGTGTTTTAAAAGTTAAAATATATGTTCTAACATATGTTTTAAAAAATATAATTTCTTATATAAATAAAATATTAATATGAAATTTTATTAAAATATATAATATATTTTTATTTAAAAAATATAGTATTTGATTTTTTTTAGCATCAAATGCATTTAATAATATATAAATAAGAATTGTATAATGAACAAACTAAAGCAAGCGTTATTTTTTAAAAAGCGTATTTTTATTTAAAAAATATAGTATTGGATTTTTTTTAGCATCAGAGGCACATAATAATATATAAATAAAAGAATTGTATAATAAACAAACTAAAGAAATTGTATTTTTATTTAAAAAATATAATGTTGAATTTTTTTTAGCATCAGAGGCACTTAATCATATATAAATAAACGAATTTTATAATAAACAAATGAAAGCAAGTAGTCCAGCGGTATAAGGCATGTGCGTTATGCTTTTCCTATGCCTCAGTCACAGGTTCAAATCCCTCTATCCTCGTTTTCTTATTTTAATTTTTAATTAAAGGTACCAAAACTACGTCGTTTCATCTTGTTCTCATATAACAAAGTGTCCTCACCTAAGGGAGGGTTCTCACTTGATCCCTCCTCTATATATATATATATATGGATCTTTAAAACACCTTAATTTCTCTATTTGCCACTTGTTATGCTTTTCCTATGCCTCAGTCACAGGTTCAAATCCCTCTATCCTCGTTTTCTTATTTTAATTTTTAATTAAAGGTACCAAAACTACGTCGTTTCATCTTGTTCTCATATAACAAAGTGTCCTCACCTAAGGGAGGGTTCTCACTTGATCCCTCCCCTATATATATATATATGGATCTTTAAAACACCTTAATTTCTCTATTTGCCACTTTATTTTCTGTTTTTTTTTCTTGTGAAATTCAAATTCTTTTAATATCCCTTTAAATATTTTATTTATTAAGCGACGTAATCAATTTTAACGGTTATTTATTAAGCAGCGTAATCAATTGTAACGATCAAGATTTTGGAATATGAGCTAACGTCTGCTATCTAAGTATAATCTTTTTATAATGGAATTCAATCCGAAAAGATATACATGGTGAGATAAAGATAACCATTAAATCGGGTTAAATACATCGTTCGTCACTATATTTATATGGTTGTTTTAAAATGTTTACTCAACTTCAATTTGTTTTAATAAAATTATTCAACTTTGAGTTTTGTCTCAATTAGGTCACTCCGGTGATTTGCATAGTAAAAAAACATTGGAATGATGTCATGACTAACAAGTGAACTCAGATTTCTGACTGAAATGACACATGGCAGCCACATATATGTCATTTAAAAAACTAAAATTAGTTTTTTTTCATAAAAATAATTGACATGTGGCTTCCAGATAACGTATACGTGGATGTCATGTGTCATTGCGATCAGAAATCTGAATTGACTCATGGTGATATGTCACACATGTCATCATTTTAATCCATTTTGAAATCGCTGACATCGTCAGAGTGACTTAATTGAGACAAAATTCAAAGTTGAATAATTTTATTGAGATAAATTAGAGTTGTGTGATCATTTTGAAATAACCATGTAAGTTTAATGATCAATCGTGGGTTTAACCCCAGTCAATCGGTTCTAAGATTTCACGTGTACTCTATGAAACTTAAATAAAATATTGGATAAAGTTAAAAATATATATATGTGTGCGCTTTCATATATTGTCAAACTAGTAATTGAAAAAAATTGTCCAAAAACTTTTTTGTTTTGTGAGGAAGATTACTGTGGTTTTTCGTTTTACTAAAACAATGATATTCTAAGCAATTTTAATTTTTTAATATTTCAATTTTGAGGTCGTTTAGGTGTTTTTCGGCGAGTGAGAGAAAACGAATATTTTAGAGAGAGAAAACTTCGAAAATGATGATTTTAAAATATAAAAAATTTGGATATGAAAATGCAGTAAAACGACAAAACATAATGTTTAGATATTTATATCTAGGATAAAAGAAACATAATCTAACTGAAAAAGAAGTAAACTGAAATGCATAATTAGTTATCAGTCTATATATATAAAAAAAAATCATACCACGTTGGAGCTTATATAGAATGTGATCTGAAAAAGCAGTAAAAGGATAATAACATATAATGTTTAGATATTTATATTCAGAAAAACAACTGAATTGAAATGGCAGTAAAAAACTTGATCTAACTAAAAAACAAATAAACTGAAATGCATAATTAATTATTAGTCTATAATAAAATCTTCATGCCACGTTGGAGCTTACATAGAACGTGATATGAAAAAAGACAGTAACATGATAATAACATAATGTTTAGATATTTATATCTAGGAAAACAACTAACCAGAAGGAAGTAAAAAATGTAATCTAACTAAAAAACAAATAAATTGAAATGCATAATTAATTATCAGTGTATAATAAAATCTCCATGCCACGTTAGAGCTTACATAGAATGTGATCTAAAAAGGCAGTAAAACGATAATAACATAATGGTTAGATAATTATATCCAGGAAAACAACTGACATAAAAAGGCAGTTAAAAAGCGTAATCTAACTAAAAAACAAATAAATTGAACTGCATAATTAATTACCAGTGTATAATAAAATCTTCATGCCACATTGGAGCTTACATAGAATGTGATATGAAAAGGCAGTAAAATGATAATAACATAATTTTTAGATATTTATATCCAGGAAAACAACTGACCTGAAAAGGCAGTAAAAAACATAATCTAACTAAAAAACAAATAAATTGAAATGCATAATTAATTATCAGTCTATAATAAAGTCTTCATGCCACGTTGGGGCCATAGAACGTGATCTGAAAAGGCAGTAAAACGATAATAACATAATGTTAGATATTTATATCGAGGAAAACAATTTGTCTAAAAATACAGTAAAAGAAACATAATCTAATTAAAAAACAAATAAATCGAAACACATAATTAATTATCAGTCTATAATAAAATCTTCATGCTAAGTTGGAGCTTACATAGAACTGTGATCTGAAAAGGCAGTAAAAGGACAATAACATAATGGTTAGATATTTATATCTAGGAAACAACTGATTTAAAAAGGCAGTAAAAACCGTAATCTAACTAAAAAAACAAATAAATTGAAATGCATAATTAATTATCTGTCTATTAAGATCTCCATGCCATGTTGGAGCTTACATAGAACGTGATCTGAAAAGACAGTAAACTAATCTTTAGTATAAAAAATATAATCTAAATAAAAAAACAAATAAATTGAAATGCATAATTAATTCTTAGTCTATAACAAAATCTTCATGCCACATTCGAGTTTACATAGAATGTGATCTGAAAAGACAGTAAAACAATAATACCATAATATTTAGATATTTATATCCAGGAAAAAAAGGGACCTGAAAAGGTAGTAAAAAACGTAATGTAACTAAAACATAACAATTTAGTTATGTGATATGATTTCGATTTAGGGAGCTGTGGTTTGTGGATATGTAAAAATAATTTTTTGAAAAATAAAAATATCGTTGGTTGTAATCATAACATAACAATTTAATTTGTATTACTTTGTTTTGTAAATAAAACATACCACATACCTCTATTCACCTCTTTTTCTTCATATATACACAACAACACGGTACATGACTAGGGTTGTAATAGAACTGAGCCGAGCTTTGACCTATTTATGTTCGGCTCGTCAAAATTTTGACAAGCTCGAGCTCGATCTCAACATTCTATTCATGAGTAGCTCGTAAATTCAGTTCGTGAACTTCGCTCGCAGACAACTCATTAGTTATATTGATTTGAAATTTCTTTAACACAAAGTTACATAGTTTCGAAATCTACAAAACCAAAGTTTCCATAAAACTATATTGTTTTACATTTCCCCTTTTATCGAAATATTGCTATTAAAAATTGGCTTAATAGGCACCCAACCCCCTAAACTTATAACTTTTTTTCACTTGGCCCCCTCAACTTAGGAGACAGCCTCTCGACCCACTCAACTCTCCAAAAACATCACATACAACCCCTTACACCCCTATGTTCGGTCAAAATATTAACCTGTGTAGAAAACGCGCTTGACTGTTGACCACAACAATGCCACGTGTCATTTTTTTATTAAAATTTTCCATTGAGACCCCTGCTCGGCGAGCAAGCCCAAATTTTAATAAAAAAAATGACACGTGGCATTGGTGTGGTCAACAGTCAAGCGCGTTTTCTACACGGGTTAATATTTTGACCGAATATAGGGGTGTAAGGGGCTGTATGTGATGTTTTTGGAGAGTTGAGGGGGTCGAGAGGTTGTCCCCTAAGTTGAGGGGGCCAGGTGAAAAAAAAGTTACAAGTTTAGGGGGTTGGGTGCCTATTAAGCCATTAAAAATTTGAACCAAATTTGTTCACAAGTGTGTTCATGAACATTATAATCAAACTTTTTCATCAATCTATAATCGAGCTTGTTCGTGAGTTTTTAAGCCAAGTTTTGTCATATTCAAACTCGACTCGTTTATAAATCTAACCGAACATGATTGAGCTTTTATCGAACCGAATACCGAACCATTTATGACCGCCTCGGTTCATTTAGAGGACTTGCCCATTTTGACACCATTTAACATTTTTTTTCTATTTTTTTTTTGATGAAACATTTTTTTCTTTTATGAAAGATTTCACATGTCCATCTTATTCACTCGGAGTTGGACTCAATTGATATTTGGAAGGTTTGAATTGATAATTAATTACAAATCAGTTTTTTTTAAGTTTTGATAATGGAGGTCTAACATTGATTTTGCTCAAAGATATTAGAGTTAAATTTGCACAATTTCATACGTTAAGATTAAAATCCACACTTTTCGTAAAACGTTAGGATTAAATTTGGTTTATATATATATTATATTTTTAAGGGTATTTAATTTATTAGTCCCTATATTTTGACAAAACACACTGTTTAGTCCCTGTATTTTCAAAAACACATAGTAAGGTCCTTAATCTTTTTCTCAGTGAACTGTTTAGTCATTCCGTCTGTTTCTTAGATTTTTTACCGTTTATAACTTCGGAAATGACTAAATTACCCTTTAGAAGAGAAAATCCAATTTAGAAGAAGAAGCTATTTGTATAGATAACAAGAAAAGAACAGACCCAATGCTTACGCATTTGAACGATTAAGAAGTCAGATGCATTAGAGTTTAAAGAAAAGGAAAATAAAGGAAAAAAAGAACGCAAATCCAAATTGACTAACAGAATCTTCATGAGAGTCTAACGGTATCGATTAAACAGTTCACCGAGAAAAATATTATGGACTAAACAGTTCACCGAGAAAAATATTAGAGACTTTACCGTGTAATTTTAAAAATACAAAGACTAAACAATATGTTTTATTAAAATATATGGACTAATAAATTAATTACCTTATTTTTAATATGTTTTCCTTCTATTTATTATTTCAAAATAAAAGGAAAAAGAAAAAGGAGATAAACATGAAGAAAGGGTAGGTCGGTCCGGCAGCCTGACGCAAAACTTTTTCTGGGCATAAGACAGATAAATTTCATATCATAAGAAAGCATAATTGATAATGATGGGAAAGAAAATAAGAAAAGATTAATTAAAATCTATTTCCAAAAATTATTACCGACTTCTATTTTTAGTAAATGATTTATTAATTCATCAAATTTCGCATAACGCACTATTCGGAGTTAAACGTATCATTAATCTCTGAATTTTTATGTTGTTTCAAGATGATCACTCAATTTCAATTTGTTTTAATAAAATCATTGAATTTTGAATTTTAGTTTTAATAAAGTCAAGCTAACAATTTTAAAAGCAAAACACATGGAAAATGTAACGTGGCTTCCACATTAGCACTAGTCAACTTTCACTATTGATCGAAGCGACATGTGACTATTATCTACCTAGCCGAAACATGTGGTTGTCACCTAGCTGGCCGAATGCCAGCTAGATGAAAGCCACGTGTCATCTAGGTGGCAGTCATCAGCGGTGAAATTTTACTATTGCTAATGTGGTAGACACGTCACTTTTTTGGTTTTTTTACTATTGAAGTCGTCAAAGTGACTTTATTGAGATAAAATTCAAAGTTTTTATTGAGACATATCTACTAGGTGGAACCACATGTCATCTAGGTGGTAGTCATGTGTCATTCGGACAAGTGTGATAGTTGACTACCGCTGATGTGGTAGTCACGTCAATTTTCCGGTGTATTTTTGCTTTTTAAGTCGCCGGAGTGATTTTATTGAGACAAAATTCAAAAGTGAATAATTTTATTGAAACAAATTGAAGTTGAGTGATCATTTTGAGATAATTATAAAAGCTTAATGACCACTGATACATTTAATCGCACTATTTTTTCATCGTGTTTTAATAATATATTATTTTGTTATTAAAACGAGTGATTAATTGATTGTATTTTAAGTAAGTTGATGAGTTATCAGAACACTTTAAAAGTTCAAGAAACCGATCAGTTTTTTTTTTTTTTGTTAATCGAATGAGGGTGGAAACCCAAACAAAACAAGAAAAAAACAAATTAGCGAACTATTCTCTATGAGTGTCGGCCAAGCCGATCCCCATAAAGAATAGCCTAGAGGCCTACAGGAGGCACATCACACGCGTGATCACTTAAAGAAAGTGACCTTGGAAGTTCGCCATCCAGTCAGCAGTTTGATTTTTTTCACGAAACATATGAATCGGACTTAGCTTCCAATCTCGACTTTTATACTCCTGATATTTCATCAACAGTCATACTAGTCGGTGGTGCCTGTCAGTTTCCCTTTTTATCATTGTCAGTATAGTCAGTGAATCAACTTTTTGAACCATTAGAGAGATGATATATTAAGCCTTTTGCCTAATTAATTTTATATAGACATGCATACTCAATTATAATGATATGCATCATTGCAAATTCAAATTTAAATTATCAGAATTAGCTTATAATATGTAGGCCCAGCTAATTAGACTAACATTAATTAATTAATTAATTGTTAAGCTGGAGGCATATATAATTGTGCAATATGATTATGAGTTTGACTTTATATTTTTTTATATATATTTTTAGGTTAATTTTAAATAAAACTAATGTTACGACGTGGTTGACATCGTTAGCCATTTTAAGTTGACTTTACCAAATTTGACTATTAACGATCTCAAAATAAATTTTTTTAAGAAATAAGAGTGACCATTTCTCTCCTTAGTTCTGAGTTTGCAATGAAAGATTTGAACTCTTTGTAGTATTTCTTAGGCATTACAGTTATTCATCATAAGGGTGGTCTCATTTTGTCAAAACAAAAATATCGTGAGAAAATTATTAAGCAGGCTGGAATATCCTCTTGTAAGCCATCTTCTACACATGTCGATACTAAGTCCAAACTTAGTGCTACTACAAGTTCTCCTTTTTCAGATCCCACATTGTATCGCAGTCTTGCGGGTGACCTGCAATATCTCAATTTCACTTGCCCGAACATTTCTTATGTTGTCTCTCTTCATGCATAATCCTATAGATGATCACATGCAACTCTCAAGCGCATTATGCACTATGTTCAGGGTACTCTTTCTTATGGTCTCCATTTTGTCATGTTCCTCTGCTCACACTTTTGTCTCCTATATTGATGCAGATTGGATGATTGTCTTGACACTCTACGATCCACTTTCGGATATTGTGTTTTTCTGGGTGATAATTTGGTCTCTTGGTCATCCAAGCGACAACCCACTCTCTCTCGGTCGAGTGCGGAGGTCGAGTAGTGTGGAGTCACCAATGTTGTTTGTGGAACTTGCTGGCTCCGAAATCTATTGTTGGAACTTCATTGTCCTCTTCCGAAGGCAACTTTGATCTATTGTGATAATATTAGTGTTATTTATTATCCGGCAACCCTGTCCATCATCAATGGACTAAACATATTGAGATGAATTTACATTTTTTTCATGAGAAGGTGGTTAAGGCCCACGTTTGGGTTCTTCATGTTCCCTCTCAGTACCAAATTGCAGACATCTTCACCAAGGGCCTTCCCTGAGTTTTGTTTGAAGATTTTCGAGCCAATCTTAGCATATTTCCTCCACTTACATTCGATTGAGGGGTGTATTGGATTATGAGAATTAATCAACTTTGTAATTATAGAAAGTGTATATTTTGATTTGTTAGCTAATTAGTATGCTAAATTTTGATTATTAGTCAGCTAATTAGCGGGCTACAATCATGCTTGTAGATCAGTATATCCTGAAAGGAAATGAAACTCTTTCATAGATATTATTTATGACATCATCTGATTTAACCAATTCGAGTTAATCAGTTGAATTCATTGATCCCTGGTCCCTCTATCAATCTGATTTGACTTCTGGTTCGATTTTTAAAACAATGATTTTTAACCTGTCTTAAAATGAGCGAAAGATATTGCGAGAATGTAGGGATGATAGAGTAGAATATCCGAGAGTAGTACCGATCCTAAACCCTTACTCATTTATTTTTTAATACTCGTACCCGTCCTATTACCCTAATAGGTATACTTCATGAATCTCATACCTGTCCATTTCAATCACAAGTACTCACAAATACCATTTACCCGTTAAAAATTAATACATAACACTAAAAGTATTACAAATTAAAAAAAAAAGGATAAATTTAATAAACTATATATAAATAATCAATCTATAAATTTGACAAATATTCCAAATTCAAAAATTATAAATTAACCTTAATCAATAAAAACAAATTATCTTAGTGGTTAAAGTCAATGGATGAAAGTGAAATATATGGCGTAGGGCTGTAATCAAGCCGAACCAAGCCGAGCTTTAGCTTGCTCAAACTCGATCATCATAATGTTAATGAGCTCGAGCCGAGCTTCGAGCTCAGTCCGAGGTCAAATTTGTGTTTAAATTTAGCTCGTTTAGAAGCTCATTTGTTCATTAGTTGCTCACAAGACGGCACGTTTGTCTTGTTCACGAGCTTAGCTCGCGAGCTACTCATTTATTTTGTTCACGAGCTTTGCTCGCGAGCAGCTCATTAAGCATGTTCATGAACAAGCTTGTTTATTGTATTCACGATAAAATAATATCAAAGGAAATAAATACAATTTTATATGCATAAACATTAAACCTCTCCTTTTAATCCTTTTAAACAATAAATAAAAATAGATCATTAAACATTAAACATCTCATTCGATATTATTCACGAGCTTCTATCCAGCTTGTTCATGAACTTGTTCATGACCCTATAACCGAGCCTCGTGAGCTTTCAAGCCAAGCTTTGTCGTGCTCAAGCTCAACTCATTTACGAATCGAGCTTCTAATTCGTGTTCGCGAGCGGCTTGTTTATAAATCGAGTCAGACTTTTATTGAGCTGCTCATAAGCGGCTCAGTTCATTTACATCTGTAATTTGGCAGACACCAAGTAACGGGTATCCGAGGGTAATTCTCATACCCGCCATGGGTAGTTCTTTGTAACCTCGTACCCTTTTATATATGGTGCAAGTAATCTTATTAGAATCAAATAGTGTCGGATATCTGTAGATAAAGTACTCGTTGTCATCCCTAACGGAATGGAATTACTTCGCTGAAAGGACAACCCGTTTATTAAGGTTTGTATGTATGAAAACAGATGAATCTCAGGTCTTGAATTTCATAGTCAAAAGTCGTCTGCAGATCGCTGGACCCATATATCTATTTCAATTTCAATTTTATTTTATTTCACTTTTAACAAAAAATATCCTAATAAAATAAAATAAATATGTAACCTTTAATCATCCCAAAAAATAAGAAAGACAAACAATATCTCTTGAAAGATTACATTCCCTTTCCCGCAGGAAACATTTCGTACCACTCACTAATATTACTATATACGTCTTTTATTTGGCCAAATTACACTTAAGGCCCTTTAATTTTAGTCTTATTTTCTTTATAATCCATAAAATTAGAAAAGATATAAAGTTTTTGAATTTTGGTATTTACTAACATAAAAATTTCTTATAAAAGTAACCGTCTTAAAATTAAAATTAGGGCAAAGTACGAAAAAAATGCTCGTGGTTTGCCTTGTTTGCAAATAGAGGTCCGTGTTTTAAAAGTTTGCAACTAAATGTATGTGGTATACTTTTTTTACAAAACAAAGTATTTAAAATTAAACTTTTAAGTAATTGATAACAATAAGAGCATTTTTTGATTCTTTTTTCAATTACATTTATATATTGACAAAATACATATCACAAAGTCAAATTGCAACCGTGTAAAATGAACTTAAATATCAATTTAGTTCATAAACTGTCAGATTAGTAAAAAACGTAAAATTTCACCATATTATTTATTGTTTCGATTTAGAAACTTGTTTTTTTCGGGGGTTGTGTTTTGCTGATATGTAAGAATAATTTTTTTTAGATAAAAACGTTTTTGGTTGTAATCAGAACTTAAATGTGTAATTGTAATACTTTGTTTTGTAAATACAACATACTACAAACCTTTATTTGTAAACTTTTAAACCACATGCCTCTATTTACAAATTGGACAAACCACAAGCATTTTTTTTCGTACTTTTCCCTTAAAATTATTTAGAACTATATTTACCATAAAATTACGTTCTCAATTTTCTCTTTTCTAACCAAACAACACCTAAATAACATTAAAACAAAAAAAAAAATTAAAAATTAAAGTTACTTAAAATATTATTTTCGTGAGCTTTACAAAGTTATTAGAGTGTTCAATTATGTTAGTGATAACATACCAATGTTATACACGTTCGACTTGTGATTGAATCTTGGATCGAAAGGCCCAAAACCCAGATATCAAAGGATCCAGATATTGCGCTGATGAGAGGATCGTAAGTCACATGCATTAAAGTACGTGGATAGATTCCTAGAGAGACGGTACACGTGGTAACTTCTTATTACAATGTTAGTTCCGGAATAGATGTGAAGTTTTATTATCTCTAATATACCATCGCACGTGAATGTCCTTGAACTTGAAGCGTGTGCAACATTAGATTGCTAAGATTCGAACCCATGAGCACTTGGTCTAAGAGAGTACAATACAATGTCATGAAACTAACTGGACTAAATGTTTAACCTGATAGTTTTTTTAATAGTTCTTATTATTATATCTAACACATGCTCCTCACTTGAATGCTCCATCTAGGCTTTAAGTTGTACAACACATATTCGTCCTACTACGTGTTGAAATTCCACAAATAAATGTCGTTATCGAAATTCGAACAATCAATTATTTGGTCTAAAAAGCTCTGATACCCCATCTAGGCTTTAAGTTGTACAACACATGTTCGTCCTACTACGTGTTGAAATTCCACTAATAAATGTCATTATCGAAATTCGAACAATCAATTATTTGGTCTAAAAAGCTCTGATACCATATAAAGAACCATTTGAACCAAAAACTTCAAACGCCCAATAATAACTTTTATTATTATCTCTTAACATTATTTGGTACATTTTTTACATGCTTTGCAAGTATATTTTCTCTATCTTCTGTTGAGAAAGATATTCATCGTGTTTGACAAATAATTGTTTGCTGATTATCTTTTTTGGTTAGTTGATTTGACTAACTGATTTGACTAGTTGATTGTGTAAACTTATTTAGTAAAATTTAGCTAATTGCTAATAGATGTTTATGGAAAATGACAAATAAGGAAGTGGTAAAACCTTTATTTGAAGATTAAATTGTAGTTATTAGGGATAAAAATGTTCTTCAAACGAGATGTAGAAATAAACTAATTGAAAAAGCTCATAAAATCAGTTTTTTCAAAATTAGCTTTTTGGACCAATAAACTCTTTTAAATCTCTATTCATCAAACACCATTATTAGAGGTTTTACTAGTCAAAACCTTAAAGTGACTCAAACCTCTAATTTTACCTCAAAAAGCTCTTTACCAAACAGATCTATTGCTTCGTTTCTTTTGAAGTACATTTTTACCCCTAATTACTATCCTTTAATCTCAAATAAATGTTTTATCATATCTTTATGGGATAAGGTATCAAAATAGACATATGGTTTTTGGAGAAGTATCAATTTAGGCTTCACATACAAAATAGAACCAATATAGGCTTAATGTTTAAAAAATGACACTAATTTAGACTTCGATAACGAAATGAGGCACATTATTGATATTACTCCGTTAAGTTAACGGAGTAACAAGAATGATGTGTCCAATCCGTTCTGGAGACCTAAATTGATACTTTTTTTTAAACGCTAAGTCTATATTGGTGCTATTTTGTACGTAGAGTCTAAATTGATATTTCTCCAAAAACCATATGTCTATTTTGGTACCTTATCTCTTGAAACAATAAATCCGAAATTAAAGGAATATTTGTGTAATTTACCATTCTTCCTTTTTTATTTGAAGAAGAAAAGGAAAGAAAATGAAATTGCAGAAAAGGAAGTAGGACCCAGAATGGCTACCCAATCGAGTAGCAAGCAAATTGATAGATATGTCAATTAGTTTGACGGTGCTTTTGTCACACCTGGCCTTTGGTTGTCAATATAGTCACCCTTCCTTTTTTGGGGATTCCAATTTTTGCCGCAATTCTCCCTTTTTCTGCCTATAAAATTGAGATTTCTCTCTTTTCTGCTCTTCATATGCCGAGGAGGCAATGCAATTGACGGCGGAATGGCCTTACATGAAGCGGTAATTCAGCCAAGGATGACTTGCCGGCAGCGGCAGCAGTAACAGACTGTCTTTTCCAGTCTTGTCGGCAAGACGTTCTTGGTTATGTTATACTCTTTTCTTCTCATGTTAGGTTTATTCGCTATATATATTGAAGCATAGAAGAGTCTTGCAGGGAGAGGTAAAGAGTGTAGTTCAGCCAAGGATGACTTGCCGGCAGTAACGGTGGATTGTGTTTTACAGTCGGCAAGATGTGCTTGGCTATATTATACTCTTTTCTCCTCATGTTAGGTTTATTCGCTATATATATTGAAGCATAGAAGAGTATTATAGGAAGAGGTAAAGAGTGTAGTTTAGACAAGGATGACTTGCCGGCAGCAGTGGAAGTGTCTTTTTCAGTCGGCAAAATGTTCTTGGCTATACTATACTCTTTTCTTCTCATGCTAGGTTTATTGGCTGAATATTTATTGACGGATTTGGGATTTA
Organism: Euphorbia lathyris; assembly: GCF_963576675.1. Classification (NCBI taxonomy): domain Eukaryota; kingdom Viridiplantae; phylum Streptophyta; class Magnoliopsida; order Malpighiales; family Euphorbiaceae; genus Euphorbia; species Euphorbia lathyris. The sequence goes on along the minus strand of NC_088917.1, from coordinate 2,136,616 downwards.
TTGTTGCTTTTCGTCGAGGTAACCGTATAGGCAATGCGAGCAAGTGAGGCGGGAGGGCCTTACATGAAGAGGTAAAGAGTGTAATTTAGCCAAGGATGACTTGCCGCCAGTAGTAGGGGACTGTGTTTTACAGTCGGCAAGACGTTCTTGGCTATGTTATACTCTTTTCTTCTCATGTTAGGCCTATTCACTAATGTGTTTAATGACGGATTCATGAAGGAGATGAAGAGGTAAAGAGTTTATTTCAGCCAAGAATGAATTGCCGCCAGCAGCAGTGAACTGTCTTTTTCAGTCGGCAAGACGTTCTTGGCGATATTATACTTTTTTTGTCATGTAAGACCTATTAGCTATATATTTAATGATGGATTCATGAGGGACATGAAGAGGTAAAGAGTTTACTTCAGCCAAGGATGACTTGATGGTAGCCGTGGACTGTGTTTTTCAGTCGACAAGACGTTCTTGGCTATGCTATACTCTTTTCTTCTCATGTTAGACCTATTAACTATGTATTCAATGACGGATTCATGAGCAGTAGAAGAGCCTTACATGAAGAGGTAAAGAGTGTAATTTAGCCAAGGATGACTTGGCAGACTGTCTTTTTCAGTCGGCAAGACGTTCTTGGCTACGTTATACTCTTATCTTCTCATGTTAGGCCTATCAGCTATGTATTTTGGGATTTACTGAGAGAATGTGCTTCAGTGTTGATAGGTATTTAATTTATTTATTTGGTGTTTGCTCTTCGTGGAGGCAATGTGAGCTAGTGAGGCGGAAGGGTCTTGCGTGGAGAGGTAAAGAGTATAATTCAACTAAGGATGACTTGTCTGTTGGCCTACTGGTTTTCTATGTTTTTCTACCAACAAGACGTTTTTTGCAATATTATACTATTTTCTTCTCATGCTAGGTCTATTAGCTATATATGTTATTTAATGACATATTTAAGATTTATTAATAATAGATGTGTTTGGAGTGTTTTTTTTATAACTATGAATGCTCAATTAGGGGCGGAGATAGGGATGCCACTGTCAGGGGTCTCTCAGCTTCGGGAACAACCCCTACCATTGGTGGTTCTGACCCTCTGTCTCCCACAAATTAGAGATTTGGGGTGTAAAGATGGCCTCCTAAATCTAAGTGTTGAGAACAATATATTATGCTCTGAGTTAACCTCCTAGGCCTATTAGCTATATATATTATTCGGTTACATATTCAAGATTCACTACCAGTAGATATGTTTGGAGTGTGCTTTTTTTTTTTTTTATAACTATGGATGTTCAATCAGGGATGGAGACAGGGGTGTCAGGACGACTCGGGCACCCCGACTTTCGAAACCACTACTATCAGTAGTGGTTTTGGCCCTCTCTTCAAAAATATATAAACATGTGTAAAATTGACCTGACCTCCTTAGGAGACAAATCCTGTATATGCCACTGTGCTCAATTGATATTTTTTTTATGTTTTTTATACACAGTTTCTATATCGGTTTCGTACTTCTGTGTCTGGTTTATGGTGCGGAACAGTGCAGCTGGCGGTAGCAGCAGGTTGAGCTTCGTGTTCTACAGGTGCATCTGCCGCAATACGGTGGAACGACCATCGGAGGGTTGGCTTAAATGTAATGTAGATGCAGCGTTTTTTAGTAACGAATTCAAAATGAGTTTAGGAATGGTAATACGGGATCACGAAGGAATTTTTATTACAGCAAAGTCAATCTTGATCACATGTAAATTTGAGGTTACCGAGGCAGTGGCATTAGGAATCAAAGAGGCAGGACTATGGACTGTTACGATGACAACGTTTCTAAAATTGGTTCGGTTATTAGGCAATGTCGTTTTTTATCTCTTGGAAATACGTGTCGAATTTTTTTTATTCTTAAACAAGCTAACTTGGTTACTCACTATATCGCAAACACGGCTAAGTTTAATGCTAGTCTTTCTGTTCGGCTTGAGGTTCCATAGTTTATGACTGAACTCTTGCATTATGACTGTTTTTTTTTTTTTTGGTAGGTGAAAGAAAGACAAAAAAAATTTATTAGCGCTCTTTTTCCTTTTTCAGTCCCGTTTTTTAACCAGGCTAACGTAAAAAAAAAAAAAAAAAAAAAAAAACTTTATATATATACTGTTTTACTCTTGAGAACTTGGTGAATTTTTCTCTAATTATTATTTGATATATGTCTACTTTATCACTTATAACATAAATAAAATAAAAGTTTTCCTATAAAACGAAAATTTTACTGCTTTGTAACCATTAAGAAAAAGAAAAGTTACTGCTTTTGATGAGCTTCTGACATAGTTCGATGATTTTAGATAAGTTTTGGCTCTTGTGGTGGGACCCCTTCCCGGACCCTCGCTCAGCGGGGACGCGTAGTGCGACCGGGCCGCCCTAAAAAAAAAAAATGTTAGGCCTATTAGCTATGTATTCAGTGACAGATTCGAGATTTACTGACACGATGTGCTTCAATGTTTGTAGGGTATTTAATTTAGTGTTTGCTCTTGGTTGAGGCAATGCGAGCAAGGGTAGAACGGCCTTGCGTGAAGATGTAAAGAGTGTAATTTAGCCGAGGATGACTTGCCGGCTGAATATATCGTTTCTGACCGGCAAGATGTTCTTGGCTATATTATGTTAGAGATTAATATAAGATATATGATTGGGCCTTAACTATAAGCTCGAGCTTCTAGTTCAATCGGTTCTATGACATGGTATCAGAGCCTCTAGGACCAAACGGTCGAGGGTTCGAGTTCTGACAACCTCATTAATTTGTGGAATTAAAACACATGGTGGGATGAGCCTATGTTGTGCACGCTGCAAGCCCAAGAGTCATTTGCGTGTGGGGGTGTGTTAGAGATTAATATAAGATATATGATTGGGCCTTAACTATAAGCTCGAGCTTTTAGTTCAATCGGTTCTATGACATATTATACTCTTTTGGCCTACTGGCTATATATGTTATTCAATGGCGGATTCAAGATTCACTAACCCGTAAATATGTTTTTGGAGTGTTTTTTGATAATCTATGCATGCTCGAGCAGGGACTGAGACAGGGGAACTCTGGCACCCCTGCCTTGGGAACAGTCATGTATTCACCATTGTGATCAATTGATATAATTTTATGTTTAACTTTATACATAGTTTTTATGGAGTCGTATAATATCTTCTATCGATTAGTGGATGTTGAAGCGTCCCTTGACCCCGTTATCTGTCACTCAAGCTATTATACTTCACACGCATCGATTTTGGACCTTTTGGCACTATAGGTAAACTGATTCGAATTTCTCATTTTTCGTTATACTTTGAGATTCTGTGAAGCAAGACTCCAACTCCAATGACGGAAAGGATTTTTCTGGTGCTTAAAATAACATAAAAAGATGATCAGGATGAGACCGTTGATTGATGATCTCACTCTGATATCTAAGTTAGCTATATATAAAATGAAGTATTAAGTAATAGAGAGTAATTGCAGTATTCTCGATTTTCTTGTTCAAAACTAGGTGAAGTTTTCTTAAACATATATACTTTTGTTAATTGTTATGTTCTTTTTCTGAAGTAAATGATGCATCATATAATTTACAGCATGAATGAAATCAAATTTACTGAACTGTAAAAGAAAATTACTGCATGTGTTGTGATGAGCTATTGACAAACAGTTTAAGCATTAATAAAGGTATAGTTTTCTCAAAAAAATTCAATTAATTAATCCGAAGTTAAATATTTTCAGGTGATCTAAGCTTTAACTTAATCAGTGATAAAGTACCTCCACCTAAGTTATGATTAGAGGCCTAGATGAGGAGGGCGAAGCCAAACTTAGGTAGACTTGGTATTAGCTCGTTAATAACTGGAGCTTAGGGCTATAAATGAGTTGAGCCCAGGCCCGTTCCTGAGCATGGGCAGGAGAGGCGCATGCCCAGGGCCCAAGCATGAGAAGGCCCCAATTATAGTAATGTATTAGTACCTATTAGATTCTACTTGATTAAATTCAAAAAAAAAAAAAAATTATAGTTGATTAAAAATATTGTCATTAGATTCTTTCCAAATTAGTTTTTCCAAATAAAAAACGTTGGCATCAGTTATTAAATAGTCTTTCTAAATTCCCTAATTTATCTCGCATTCTTTCCAAATTTCCTAATAAAAACTTTGGGCATCAATTCTCTAATTTATCTCAAAGTATTTTTATAATTATCTTTCCCACATATCAATCCCAACAAAAATTTATAATTTATCTCTTCATTTTTTAATCACACTCCAATCCCAAAGAATATTAAACAGTAATATTATCCTGGATCCTCAGTTCATCTTCTCAATTCATCAGCTATATAATCAATTTTGTTTTCTAATCACCTCATTGTGAAACTTCCAATTACTAATAGCCTTTTTTGTTGTCTTTGAGAAATTCTATCAGATTCTGATTTACTCGGTCTTCAAAAGAAGTTTGGGAAAAACGTATCAAAATCTTTCAATTTCAAGAACTTAGGCCTAAACCTCGTTAAATGATGTGATTTTCAAATTTGGTTTTTCATTTTTCTGTTATCATGCTTTGTATCATAAAGAGCATAAAATCTATTAGAACTATTTCATAATTTATTAAATTTACTTCTAGAAATGCGCATAGATATCATTTTGTATAAGAAATTGGTTACTTAAAAGCAATATAAAATATTTTTATTAGATATTTTGTTAAATGTAGCAAGAAAAGTGTCATTTTTAAGTAATTTTTTTATACAATTTACTTTTCTACTTATTTCTTTTATTTCCATTTATTTATTAAGGTTCCATTTGGTAATTCGCCCCGGGCCTATAAAATCTCAGGATCGACCCTGGCTGAGCCGCTCATGAGCGGCTCGGTGGTCGGCTCGACTTGGCTCAATTTTATACTTCTGCTTTTCTATCTTTTAATTAATTTATTTATTTATTGCTATTTTTCTACCTACAAAATCTGCATTTCACCCTCGTTTTTGCTCTTCATATCAGGCTATGAGGCAATGAAATGTGAGCAAGTGACGTGGAATGGCCTAACATGAAGAGGTAAATAGTGTAATTCAGTCAAGGATGATTTGCAGTCAGCAGTAGTGGACTGTCTTTTCTAGTCTGCAAGAAGTTTTTGGTTATGTTATACTCTTTTCTTCTCATGTTAGGCCTATTAGCCATGTGTATTGAAGGCATAGAAGAGTCTTACATGAAGAGGTAAAGTGTGTAATTTAGTCATGGATGATTTGCCGGCAGCAGCAGTTGACAGCAAGACATTCTTGGCTATGTTATATTCTTTTCTTCTCATGTTAGACCTATTAGTTATGTGTATTGAAAGCATAGAAGAGCCGTACATGAAGCGTCCCTTAACCCTGTTATCCGTCGCTCAAGCTATTGTACTTCGCACCCGTCATTTTTCGCTATACTCCAATGATTGGAGAGATTTTTCTGG